>NC_084894.1:14313115-14520615 GCF_958979055.1 Alnus glutinosa | reverse complement strand
TGGCTCTTGTGTGCACCATCATGGATTTTTTTTTTTTTTTTTTTTTTTTTTAATGAGAAACGATTGAAAGTCCTTCCCACAGATGGCACCGAACTATTAAGACAGTTTCCATTCAGCATCACATGCTTCTAGAAAATTCTTTCCTTTCCTCCAAAACAATACAGACAGATGAAGGTGCTTGCTGGGGGTGCCAGCTGGTCCCACTTCGATACTTAAGTCAATTTTTTGGAGAGAATATGTAGAAATGCCTTAATCACAATAATTTAAGCTAAAGTATACCTAGATATCTGTGGGTATTTATAGTAAGGGAGAGAATTGGTTTCTCCCAGGTATGGAGGAAGCTGATCCCCTAATTGTGGGTCTCCAAGTACCCAGAACGTGGGGTCTCCACACGTCTATATTGTGGGTTTTCCTATATTTGGAATGTGCACTTCCAGATGTCTGGCTTGTGTATCTTCGTGCATTTAGATCGTGTGTATCCACGTTTCGGAACATGGGGTTCCTATATAACCGTAACGTGGGCCTCAACGTTCCCAAGACGCCTCTGGGAATCTCGGGCTCTCAATCTCTTCATGTGCTTTGATGAGTGCCAAATATTGTATATTAAGGCCCCTTAATTTTCTTTTGTTAAACCTTTAGCTTCATTATTTTCTAAAAATTTTGGTTAGTTTTGGTGTTTTAGTATTTTGTAGAACATTGAGAGAAAATAGCATTTTTTTTAAATAAAATTGCAAAGAATCGGGTAAAAACAATCTTAGTTTTGCTCACTTTCATCGTGATTACTTTCAAGAAAAGTACAGATATATATATATATATATATATATATATTAATTATAGAAAAAAGTTGGAGGAGGCGTAAGTGCATTTTGAACCTAGCAAAGAGTTGTCCTAACCTGCACCTAAGCTACTAATCTGAAAATCACGTGGATATCTTGAAGACATGATAAGCCGGAATTTTCTTGTAACCATGAGGGTAGAGGCGGCATTTTCATATTTTTCAAAAAAAACCTAGCGGCTCCTTATATAAATGGGAGCTTCTTTTGTAAAAAAAGTGGGGGGAGTGACACGCACAAGTCTTTCTTCTTGTCCGATTTGTTTCTTCAATTTTTATCTTTTGTAAGTCATTCATATTTCTTATGTTTTTTGTTATAAAATTTTTATTTTTGTTTTTAGTTATGAGAGGCTAATTTTTCAATTAAGGTTGAAGATGAAGCCTCGCCATTGATTAGATTTCGTATTTTCATGTTTTGTTTGTATAATCCGAATGTGTGCTCATTTCAATTCAATTAAAGGATTAAAACTATTTTAATTTATTTTTTCAATTAATATATGTGCAAACGTTGGATATTCAATGTGTTTCATCCAACGGATACTTTGAATCTTTTGATTTAATTTAGATATCTATTGTGATTTGTTAATCAAACGGATACATTGGATGGTTTAGAATTAAATTGGATATTCATTGTTGTTAGTATTTTATGTTAGCCACATTCTGGATAACAAAAAACACTTTATGTAATAGTTGCAAATTAACAGGATGGTCGGTTCTCTATTCAGAATCTTCATGTATTCAGTTTGTGTTCAAATCAAAACATCTGACTGATCAAAAGCTTCTAGAAGATGTCCATAAAGATTCCTTGCATATTCCAAGCCAAATCAATCGGTTCTTGTGCAACCGTCCGGACGAGCCTTTGAAGGCGTCCAGACACCCCGCAGTGTCTAGTAAATTACGTTGAAGACGTCCGGACGACAGAGCAGCACAGTCCGGATGCTAGGTCAATCATCATTCAACACAGAGTTAGATTTCAGAAGTCAACACTTTTGGGAAGTCTCTGCAAGTTGTCCAGACGACGTGGCAACACATCCAGACGCTATCCAGCATTTCAGAATATTCTAGTGTTCCATTCGAACGCAGAAATGAGTTATAGCGAAGACCGTCAGGACGCTCGACCAAGCCGTCTGGACGTGGACCTAATAAGGATAGAATTGCGTTGTTTCTGAAAGGCAATTGCAGAAGACCATCCAGACGTGGCTATCTTCTGCCTGGACGCTCGACAACCAAAGTTTGAATCTCAGCAGATTTAGGTTTTCTGTAAGCTTATAAATAGAGGGCCCTAGGCTTGTCAATTGTATAGAATTCGATATTGAATTCTCTTAGCTTTGAGAGAGTGTTTAGGGAGAATTGAAGATCTGCTAGCTCTCAAGTCGTTCCCGGTGTGTGCTCAATAGTTCGTGTGAAGTCTATCTTAGGGGTCGGCCCTATAGTAAAGGAATCCATCAAAAACCCCTTCAGATAGGAGATCTGGTTGGGAAGCGTTCACGATAGTCTTCGTGTCAGAGTTAAATGTATGACTACTGCATAAGGGTATGTGAGTACGAGTGTCTTGTAACTAGCTTTGTTTTTGGATAGTGGAGTTCCTGGGTTTGGCTGCCTCAGAGTGGTTTTTCTCTTCACAGAGTTTTCACTTCGTAACAAATATCTTGCCTTATTTAAATTCCGCATTTAAGATATTTTGTTGCACACAAACACACACACTTGGGTAAATTAGAAGTCAATATTTATTTTCAATTGGTATCAGAGCTTGGTACACTCTGTTTTAGATTTATATCTTGAGTGTAATCTCTTGACTTCTATTTTGTTTATTTTTATAAATGTCTCAAAATCTTAACTCAATTCCGCCTTTTGATGGGACGAACTATGGCTATTGGAAAGCCCGCATGCGCTTCTTTTTAAAATCAATTGACGTCTGGAAAATTGTTGAAACTTGTTGGATTAAACCAGAAGAAATAGACGAAATTATTGTTACTCAAACAAGCGCACGGCTCTCCAATGATAAAGCCCTACATGCACTATGTCAAGCACTTTCACCATCTGAATTCGCAAGAATTTCAATTGTGAAATTGCTAAAGATGCATGGCAAATTCTAGAAACAACATATGTAGGCACAAAACTGGTGAAATCTGCCAAGCTTCAAATATTGATTTCTAAATTTGAAGAGATTAAGATGCTAGAAGAAGAGACCTTGGGAGAGTTCTACACTAAGATTAGCAACCTAAGAAACTCGATGGTGAGTCTTGGGAAGCAAATATTGGATGTAAAACTCATCCGAAAGATACTAAGATCTTTGCCTGAGCGTTTCAGGATTAAGGTGACAACTATAGAAGAAAGCAAAGATCTGGAGGAGATGAAGATTGAATAGCTGGTGGGATCTCTTCAGACATATGAATACTCTTTACCTCCAGTTAGAAAGGCAAAGACTATTTCCCTCAAAGCATCTAAGGCACCTAAGAAGAAATCCAGAGTCTCATCTAATGAAGACTCTGACGTTGATGAAGACGTAGTGGCAATGTTAGCAAAGAACTTCGAGCGATTCATGAAAAATAATAAATTCAAGAAGAAGTTCTTTGACAGACTAAGAAAGGCTCCCCACACAGCTGAGTCAGAAGAAGCAGAGAAGAAAGATCCGAGGGGTCCCTAATGCTTCGAAGGTTTAGGTTTCGGGCACATCAAGACTGAATGTGCAAATCTGAAGAAATTAAAAGGGAAAGCCTTTAATGCAACTCTAAGCGATGAGTTTGAGAAGGAAGAAGAAACTCCCGAGGAAGAAAAATTCCTGGCCTTCGTGGCCCCACATGAAGAAAATGAGGATTCTCAATCTTACTACTCTGAGAATAGTGAGGGAGAAGATATGTAGTCAGCCTATCAACTTCAATATGTAGAGTTCTTAAAACTGAGGGAGAAATACAAGCAACAAGTACTACAGCTTAACAGCCTCAGGACTGAGAAGACCGCCATGCTCATATAGATCAATAATTTAGAAGAGAAGCTTCTGGAGACACATTTATAGCTAGAGAGAGTCTCAGATGAGAAGCGAATTCACATGCTCTCTATTCAGAAGTCCCCAACCGACAAAACCGGACTCGAGTATGTTCCTCCTTCTACTTCTGATATTCCATCTACCTCTCATACTATTTTTGTGAAGCCGATTATCCCCGAGTCTCCACTCTCAAGTGTGGATAAGGGAAAAACTATTATAGATGGGGAAGTACCAGTCATCCCTCAGCCTTTGGCCAAGCTTCCTATCAGAAGAAAGCCTCTCACATGCCATCACTGTGGTGAGCCAGGGCACATTAGACCTAAATGCCCACATCGGCAAGTTCAGAGGAAGAAAAAGTGGCAGGTTCCTAAAACTTCCATTTGTCACCAATGTGGAGTTAGCAGTCATATCAGACCTAGGTGTCCTCCACCTAAGCCACCCAGGCATCATAGATCTCCGCCCAGAAACTATGTTCCAAGGCATCAGTAGCTGCAGAAGCGTACTCAAGCAAAAAAGACTTGGGTCCCCAAGAAGCTGTATATGGAGGAACAAAAGACTGCAGGAAGGGAAATCTCCTATGAAGGAACATCTTCTGTCAGTTCTTTCATGCAAGATTTGGTCAGATTTCTGGCACTACAGCTAAAGAAGGAAGGACAGGACAAGAAAGAAGACACCCACCCCTAAGGGGGAGCAGACCTACCAAGTAGGTGAAGTCACACATGCCTAGGATTTTGGTTCCTAAATCCTAGAGCATGACAGGTACACTTGCATAGCATTTTTATAGCATCTTATGAAATCTTTGCATGTTGTTATGGAACCATCTTTTCTATCCCTATATTCCCTCTTGTTTGTCTTGCGGAAATTTTGCAATTATTAAATAGGGATGATAGAAAAAGCACGTCGAGCGGCTGCTTTTCTATCATGGTACTATCAAACCTCTCTCCCCGAGGTCAGGTTTTCTTTTACCTTACATGCTTGTACTATACTATCCTCTTTATTATGAAGCATCTTTTTGTTTTCTTTTTAAAATTTTTTTAAAAAAAAAAAAAAAAAAAAAGGGATAAAGGATGCAGAGTTTTATTGTTCCATTATATAGCTTCCAAATATCTTATGTATATTTAACTGATGTCTCAGTTTTTGATGCATTTATTCTTTTGCCTTTATATAACTGAGAGTTTTTCTTGATATCTGCAAAGTTTCCCAGTTGCATCCATACTGGATAGTTGTTTTTCTCATGCGATGAAATTATGCACTATCCAAGGCTCCCCTAAGGTACATTTTTCCTCTCTGACCTTTAGCTTCTGGAAATTCTATTGAGAGATATTTTTTTTGCTAAGATGGTCAAAATGACCAACTCGCTAGCTGAACATATAACCCATAAATTCTGGCATTCTTTCTAGGTTGCAGCACCAAGTGATAAAAAGCATAAAAAAAAACTGAATAAATATGGATAAATAAAAAGATCCACTACTTATGTGCTATAAATCTATTCTTGAACTTGTTCCTATAGAAACAATCAGTGACCAAATCATTGAGGAAATAGACGGTCACTAAAGGACGATGTAAAAGAAAAAAAATGCTACAGCTTAGAGAGAATGTATCAGATGAGGGTGGCTAGGCCCTAGTAAAATAAGGTTTGACTTTTAACTGTTCTAACATTGATTTTCTCTCTTCTTTAGAAAATTCGGGTGATTTAAGTCATATCAGTGAAATTCATACCTTATTGAAAAAGCCTTCACACACACACGTATTGCTTGAGTTAAGTTTACTATTGAAAAATGTCTTTCTGCAGGGAAATTTTTGTGCTTATTCACTCTTAACTCTCAATTATATCTTGGAATATTTTTGAAATGCTAATTGAACTGGGATAACAGCTTTATATACATGCGTGTTCTGGAAATTATTTGGAAAATATTTTTCTGCTATTTTTCCTCTCTTTTTCAGATTTTTTAGTGAAGCGTTCGGATGGTGGTTCTGGTTGTCCGGACGGTATGGTTGATTCGTCCGGACGTCCATTCTCCTTGTCCAGACGGGCGTGTTTGTGCGATCTCTTACGTGGCACTATGTCCGGACGTCACTTAAGTTCCGTCCGGACGGTGAACCCTGTAGGGTCATATCGCATTCCCCCCGCGCCGTAGCCTCCTCATTTCATTTTTTTTGGTTTCTTTTGTCGTCTTGTGCGTTTTTTTTTTCTTGCTTTTTATGTGTGTTTCTCACATACGCTTGTCCTCTTTGCAATTTATCTCCAATCCAGGTATGTTTCTTTACCCTTTTACTGTATTGTTTTAAGTTTTTATGCTTAAAATAGTTCATTTTGGGTTTATCATATTTTGAGTTTAATATGATTCATTGCTCATATTTTCTAGGATGAGATTTTGCATATTTTCTAATTTGTGGTTTCTTGATATTGTTTGGGTTGAGTTTTATGTAGTCCATTTTACAGCCGTCATAATGCCCAAATTTTTTTTGGGACTAACAGGAATTAATGTTTTCATGGATTTCTCTGTGATTTTATGTTAGCCGAAGAAATATGTCTTCAGATGACTCTCCTCCTCAAGTCAGGCAAAGAACTAAAGAGTCAGTTCCTGACAGGCAGCACCGCATGCAATCGCGGCAGGTCCTATCGGAGGGGAATCTTCTCTGCGCAGATCTGAAGGATCCAGTTCTACTCCCCATTGCTCAGATGCTTCTGGAGAACCAATGGGAGTACCTGTACAACTGTGCCTGCCTGGCCTTTCCCAGACTGGTGCGGGAATTCTATGGTAACATGATCATCATTCAGAATGATGACAGAGCAGACTATGGTCAGAGGACAGACAACTCTGATTGATCCCCAGCTTATCAGTTCTGTGATCGGGGTCCCTATTCTACCAGTCTCAGGAGTTCCTTTCCCTCCTGGTGATGAGACTCCCAGCATTGACTTCCTGCATGATTTCTTTGGCACGAGACCACAGAGAGAGGACAAGTCCCATTCACAGATCAATATCGGTGCTTTTGCCCCAATGCACCGGTTCTTAGCAAAGGTTGTTGTAACCAACCTTTGGCCTCAAGCTCGTCGGAGTGAGCTTACTCTTAAGAAGGCCACCCTTCTCTATGCCATTGTGATACAAACTCCTTTTTGCATTTGCAAGCACATCTTACACACTATGCTCGAGGTTCACGATGAGAAGAACACAAGTTTGTCTTTTGGGTGTTTGATCACTCAAATTTGTCTTTAGGTCGTGACAGATATTTCAGACTCTAAGCCCAGATCATGGATTCCAGATCCTCTTGGCATTCAAACCCTCATGAAGTCTAATGCACAGTTGCGGCATAAGGCTTAAGGCAGTGTTCCTCAGCCTCCACCAGCTCCCCCACCAGTAGCTGCATCATCATCACAAGCTGTGCCTCCTTCATTTGATATAGAAGCTGCATTTACTCAGCTTATGTCATCCATGGGAGCTCTCCAGTGTCAAGTTAATCTTATTGGAGAGCGTGTTGAATAGTGTCAAATTGACATCAGGGAGTGCCTGTAGTATCATTACCCCAAGCCTGATGATGAGGACTGATTTTTTTTATTACTTATTATTGCTTTTTTTAGAACAATTTTAATTTGTGATGACATTTTGTGTATTTCTTAAACACTTATGTTTTTATTAATACTATGTTTACCCTTTGTCATTGTGTGACAAAAATGGAGAGTATTTTTTGATTTTTAGACCGAGAATGTATTTCCAAACCGGTCAAGTGTTTTTGTCCTAGAATGGCCAAAGGGGGAGTTTGTTAGTATTTTATGTTGGCTACATTCTAGATAACAAAAAACATTTTAGGTAATGGTTACAAATTAACAGGATGGTTGGTTCTCTATTTAGAATCTTCATGTATTAGATAGTGTTCAAATCAAAGCATGTGACTGATCAAAAGCTTTTAGAAGATGTCCATGAAGATTCCTTACATATTCCAAGCCAAATCAACCGATTCCTGTGCAACCATCCGGACTAGCCTTTGAAGGCATCCGGACGCCCCGCAGTGTCTAGCAAATTACGTTGAAGACGTCCGGACGACAGAGCAACACCTTCCGGACGCTAGGTCAATCATCATTCAACACGAAGTTGGATTTTTGAAGTCGACACTGTTTGGGAAGTCTCTGCATGTCGTCCGGACGACGTGGCGACACATCCGAACGCTGTCCAACGTTTCAGAATATTCCAGTGTTCCGTTCGAAAGCAAAAAGGAGTTATAGAGAAGACCGTTCGAACGTTCAGCCAAGTCGTCCGGATGTGGACCTGATAAGGATAGAATTGCACTATTTCTGAAAAGCAATCACAGAAGACCGTCCGAACGTGGCCATCTTCCGTTCGAACGCTTGACAGCCAGAGTCTGAATCTCAACAGATTTAGGTTTTTTGTAAGCCTATAAATAGAGGGCCCTGGGCTTGTCAATTGTACAGAATTCGGTATTGAATTCTCTTAGCTTTGAGATATGTTTAGGGAGAATTGAAGATCCGCTAGCTCTCAAGCCGTTGCTAGTGTGTGCTCAACAGTTCGTGTGAAGTCTCTCTTAGGGGTCGGCCCTAAGGTAAAGGAATCCATCAAAAATTCCTTCAGGTAGGAGATCTGGTTGGAAAGCGTTCATAATAGGCTTCGTGTCAGAGTTAAAGGTATGACTACTGCATAAGGGTATGTGAGTATGAGTGTCTTGTAACTAGCTTTATTTTTGGATAGCAGAGTTCCTGGGTTTGGCTGCCCCAGAGTGGTTTTTCTCTTCACAGAGTTTCCACTTCGTAACAAATATCTTGTCTTATTTAAATTCCGCATTTAAGATATTTTGTTGCACACAAACACACACACTTGGATAAATTAGAAGTCAGTATTTATTTTTAATTGTGATTTGTAGAAAGGATGGATTCATTGAATCTTTCAATAGGTAATTTTATGAAAATTAGAACATGCATAGGATGTATGAACAAACATGACAATATGTGCTTTGATTTGACAAGGTGGATTCTAAAACCTTAGTGCTTTTTATTAATTGTTCTTATTCTATTTTATTTTAGTTTATTATTTTGTACAATAAAATCCAAAAAAAATTGGAACTAGGTTAAAATAGAATTAGTGAAAAATTGAAATGACTTCTAAAAGTAAAGTGTGTGCATAAGTGTCAACAAAAATTAAAGCACAGCGGAAAGTAAATGACACAGAGATTTTTGTTGACGAAGTAGAAACTCAGTTAAGAGAAAAACCACTCCGGGGCAGCCAAACCCAGGAATTCCACTATTCAGAAGACAAAACTAGATACAAGACAGTAACACTCACATGTACCGATGCAGTGGTCGTACCTTGATCTCTGACATGTAACCCAACACGAACGCTTCCCAACCAGGTTCACCTACCTGAAAGGGTCTTCAATGGAACTCCTTACCTTAGAGCCGACCTCTAAGATAGACTTCGGTTTGCAGCACAACAACACTTGAAAAACGGCTTCAGAGAAGATATCACGTCTCTGAGCTCTAGAGAATTCACCACCGAATTCTATTGAATGGCTTCAGAGGAATTTCTAACTTCTCTGAGCTCTAGAGGAATTCACTTCGAATTCTTGCAGCTCTAAGTGCCCAAGGACCCCTATTTATAGTCTGGGGGTCAGAATGAGTGTCAGGCAAAATAAGCTTGTGAGCCATCTGGACGGTGGACCATGACCGTCCGGACGGACAACTGTGCGATAGGATTTTCCGAAATTTTCACGGAGAAATCTTTCCTGTATAAGAACATCGTCCGGACGAGATGGCTTGATCGTTCGAACGCACGCACATCCGCTGCAAGTAATTTCCATTATAGGCTTCGCGTGTCCGGACCAAGGGGCAGGAGCGTCCGGACGGCTAAACTTCAGCACGCAATTTCCATATTTGATGCGTGTGCTTCCGGACCATAAGGGGGAGATGTCCGGACGGTTGAAGTCGAATCGTCAGTTACCATATACGATGCACCAGTGTCCGGACCACAGCTGTCAGATGTCCGGACGGTTCATTTTGAACTGCGATTCTTGCCTTACGGAGATACGCGTCCGGACGGTACACCACATCGTCCGGACGGGTGATTGATCTTCCCTTTCTTGGAACTTGGAAAGAATCAGTGAACCGTTCGAGAACTGATAGGCGTCCGGACGTGCTGCTGAAAAGTCCGGATGGAGCAAGCTGGCACAGAAACTTCTCGATACAGTGAAGTATCCGGACAGAAGAAGCACGTCGTCCGGACGGATGATGCTGGACTGTCTGGCGTCCGAACGGGATGACACATCGTCCAAACGGATGGAGCAGTAGACAGATGGGCGTCCGAATGGGATGACACATCGTCCGGACGGTTGATAGGGAACTTTGAAATTCTTCTGACTTCACTCTGAACAGTGGAATCCCTGTTTGCAGCATCTCGGCTGCACGTAATTACCATAATAAGGCTTGGAGCGTCTGGACCCTAACTGGTGCACATCTTGCCTTATAGAAAACATTGTCCGGACGGGATCACACATCGTCCAGACGGTAGCAGCCGTCTTCCCATAACTGTGTCTTGAGGTAGAAACCCTAATGCTTGTCAAACCCTGAATGGCGTCCGAATGGTATAACCACGTCATCCGGACAGATGCACTGGAACACTGGGATCTTCTCGAACTCTGATGAGCTTCTAGACACTGATGGATGTCCGGACAGAAAAGATCTTGTCGTCCGGATGGATGTTGCTGATTGATGAGTGTCCGAACGGAATACCGCGTCGTTCGGATGGTTAGCAGGGAACCGAAATAAACTTGCTTCCAAGCTTCACAGAATCTTCTTGAAGGACATGGCTGAAGAGTAGACTCTGGATAAGGCAGCTTCTCTGATGAAAACAGCAACATTACATAGAAGTGATTTTGTCAACAGAATGCAGCCAACACAAAAACTAACAATTAGTTTAAATAGAAATTAATTTTATCAACACAATTCTATGTGGATTCGACCTCGCACTTGCACACACACTATATTGTAAACGATTCATGCTCTTACGAGTAATTTAAAACAAAGGGTCCTTGGAAGGAAGGCAAGAAGACGAGTTATTTCCGGGTGGGCTTGGCTTTGCCACGCGATGGATCATGCGGCCTGGCCTTCTTGGTGAATTGATGGGCCCTGTTAATGGACAGTATAGCCAGCTTTCCTTGGGACCATAAATAGTAAATGGGCTGACTTAAATTGTTAGACCCATTTACTAACTATTGGGAATATTCTCCAACACATGAGATGATTACGTTAATTTTATGTGGATATTGAAGATAACCAAAAGCCTTCTTTGATGTCTCAATTTCAATTTTAAATGGATGTTGTTGATTCCCAATCAATTTATGGTTAATAAATATGTTGCTATGGTTTATATTAATTATTTAATTAAGTTTGATTTGGTGTTATGAACTGATATGGTCAATTGAAATGGCTCTTTTACACATTAATTGGCTTTAGGTTGTACTAATTTTCAGATGTCAAAAATATGTTCTCAACTTAGAGCACAAAATCATGACTATATTGGAATAGAAGTTTCTTCATTAGGTTATTAGCACATGATTATTTCTATACTCTCTTTCTCTTAAACAACAAAGTACTTCGAAAACATATGTGCGGATGAAGTGTGAGCCGTTACTACTGTCCCTGTTTTAAATTCATCTCTTATGCTTGTCTTTCTTAGGAGATGTTTCTACCAAATTTATTTCACCATGTGTTCTGTAATTAAATTTTTTACCCATAGTGGCAGTGAAGCATTTGGACTTCTTTTCATTTAAACTTGAGTCCTAGAGTATAAACTAAGATTTAAGTATTACACTTATTTTGAACATTGATCTTAAATTTGCATGCTTCCTATACCTTTTAGCTTTAAAAATCCATACATTTTAAATGACGTCTTTTAAAAGTATCCCTTAGCTCGGTCCTTGTTGTAAGGAATACAAGGGATAATGCTACTCTCTCCAAATTTCTAAGTTAATGACACCATAAATAAAATTCTTGTAAACAATGCTTTATTTATATTCTCTAAATATATTCTTGTGATCCAATCTAGGTAGAAGGTAGCTAACTCCATTCAGAAAACACCAGGCAAGGGAACACAACCTTAAAAATCCCGACATGAATTTTATTAAACTTTTCTAAGAAAAAGTCAGGAATTTTCTAAACTCCTTTATTTTTAATGTTTCTAAAGTTACTTGCCTTTTTATATTTCCATCATGATAAGTTTTCTTGTTATAAAATGTGATTAGAATCTTATGTGATTATATGAAATTGGTGAAATTATACATAGTTATAAATGAGTTCTCAAAATTTATATATCTTACATGTGCACTATATGAATAAAGTTTTACCACACTGCACTATAATGTTACAAACGATCCAAATTACATATGTTATATGATAGTATGGCAACCATACCGAAGGACGGATACGCGAAAGTGTGGGCTATTAGCCGGGTGGCCTTCACCTAGGGAAGCCCCAATCCCAGTAAAGCTCTCCCTTGTGACAACATGATGAGCCCATATGGATCCTTTGGGACAAGCCAAACATGCGCCACTAATGGTTAAAATCGGAGTTGGGTCAAAGGGGTTAAAACATACATGATAAAGGGATAATAATTATATTCTTCTTTATTTGATCTAATAGATTCTTTTATCTATAAGGTTTGTTGTTGCACTCAAAAGTTTTATCAGTTTTAAAGATTATACTACTATTATTGTGTTGCGTTACTTATTGAGTTATCGAACTCACCCATTTCCCCTCTAAACTTTTCAGATAACTCTTTTCGTATTCGTCCTCCTAGCCGGAATTCCAATTGGGGACGCAACGTATAACGACCCAGAGTTTTGGCTCATTGATGAGGATCAATGGGTTTATGTCTGTTTTAAATAATAATATTTCATAGCCAGAGACTTTTTTGTATTTTTTATTTTATTATGTATAGCTTAAAACAAAGTAGGCTGGATTTTTAAGTGGGATGGTGATGACCTCCCTATAATAGTAGATCTTCATAGACTGGACTAACATATATATATATATATATATATATATATATATATATATATATATATATATATATATATATATATATATATATATAAGAAGTATGAAGTTAATTTTCCTATCTTGTGTTATCACTTGGGAATGTGTGGATGTTCTTTTTTATTTTTACAACTCAATTTCACGTTTCCCTTATATCCTAAAACAAAGGCGTGACAATGATTGTTGGGGAGTAAAATATCTTGAAGACTTTGAGTGCTCCTCGTGGTCTTAGGTTCGAAACTCACTGAGTTCTGAGTTCAAACTACCTCTTGGGGACAGTCTTTCGGGCGAAGCTCGAGACTCAATTGATCCATGCTGGCAGGGGTGTGGGGGATGGATCTCAGGTTTACCTGATAGGAGTGGGCACGAAATGGCACTGCCTTAGAGGATTCTCAGTATAAAAATAAAAATAAAAATATTACATTCACCACTAATTTTATTTTTTATTTTTGTTTTTTATTTTTGTTGTTATTATTCTGTATACAAATAAGTTTGGTTCGTGGAATAGACCCCTAGAATGGAATGACTATTTCTATGGAATAGTTATTCTTTTGTTTGGTAATGGTCTATTCCTTGGAATAATTATTCCTATTGGAATAACTATTACCTTACGAAAAGGAATACCGATTCCTCTAAGGCCTCATTTGGTTCGCGGAATGGCTAATCCATTAGAAAAATGAATAGTTATTCCTAAGAATAGAAGAAGGTGGAATAAAATAGTTATTCTTATTCTTTTGTTTGGTTGTAACGATGGAATAAAACATTGATTATGTATTCCTTTGTTTGGTATAGTGCAACACGTTGGTGAATGGAATCATATTGTAATCAAATTTCCTAAAACACCCTTATAATACAAATATAATTTACATTCTTAAGGACATTTTTTTTCTTTATTTTAGAAACATAAACAGTCATACTATAACTTTTTCCTTTTTTTCCTTTTTTTTTTTTTTTTATTCCGTCGAGTTCATGCTTTTTTTTTTTCATATACAATTACGCTACAAAATGATTTATAAAAATTTAAAAAATAAAATAAAAAAGCACATAATCATCATATCACCATCAAATTTTTATTTTTTTTATTTTTTTTATTTTTTAGGAAAAAAAAAATCTACGAAAAAACACATCAACCAACTTAACATCATTTTGTAGAATGAGTCATTATAATGATGGAAAAGCGCATAAATTAAAATAAAGCTGCTGCAAATGCAAGGTATAAAATTGTCTCGTAATACTCAATAAAATACAAAATCAGTTATATTTCATCAAATATACCATCCAAAAATGGTCTAGCATAAGTTCTTAATTAAAAAAAAAAAATGCAAACGAAAAATAGATGATTTTGAACAACTGCTCATGCGTGATTTATAATTCCACGCATTAATTCTTCATTGTCATCATCTGGAGTACTGAAAAATAGATCCATTACTTCAGGTTGACAAACAATAGATCTTGCTGCTTTTAGACGATCCTTGACACTAAAACCAATTATTTTTAATAGCTCGTCATTAACTTTCAATCTATTCTCAGGTGGTAACTGCCTTGCTAAGATTATCTAATGCAGTAATTAAATTTGTTGCAAGCAGGTTACCAACACATATCAAACATTACTTTAACAATTGATGAATGCCTGAAGCTTTTTATGAAACCAAGAAGTCATCAACCAATTTGGCTACCATTCCATGGTTATGATAGTATTTGATTGTTAATAAGCTATAATTTATAGACATATGCCAACAAATCCCAAAACAAGGAAAGATAAAAATAAGGGTAAATATTAGGGGTGTGATTCCGAACCGGTTATAATCGGCCAGGAAACCGGCTCCGGGCACTAATTGGCTCCTAATAATCGAAAAACTGGGAAACCGATTTGGTACCCGATTATTTATAATCGGGTAATCGGGAACCCGGAGCCAGTTATTAATTTCCTAAACACCCGGTTATAATCGGGTAATTGGCTCCGGATGTATAATATATTAAAAAAAATAAAATTACCCCCTGATTTGGTAATACTTGTTGTGGGAATCATCATATAACATGGGAACTTGTCAAAGTGGCTTGTTTGTGACCTTGGGCTTTGCTACGTTTCTCTTGAACTATTTCTAATATTCATTTAAATGAATTAGTGGGGTGCTTGGGAATAGAAATTAGAAATTTATTTGGCTATGCTCAACCATTTCAGCCAGTTGTCATAATTTTGTAAAGTAAACAAGTTTACGGCATGTCAAATACTCTTCTAGAGATTGCCTTTTCATAACTAAAATGAGAAGGCAAGCAAAATTGCAGTGAAGTGTTTTTTGCTAGGATGGACTCTCCGAACAACCAATTTGGTTGATCTTCTGAGTTTGCCTTTAGTGTTTTTTTTTTTTTTTTTTCTTATTAGTTTTGTTTATATTTAATCATGTTGGGGGCTATTAATTGGTTTGACATGCCCCTATAACTAACTACTAAGCATTTCTTGTTTTGCTAATTCCCTCTTATTGTAGATCAAAACTCTTGCTGCTGAGCTTTGTCTTGATAGGGCCATTGTTCTTGAAATTCTCCGTGGGACCGTGACCCCCTCCAAATCTTCAAATGATGAGTGTTGCTTTACTTGATGTACCAACAGTATTAGTATCGGTGCCTGAAACCAAACCAGTGGAAAGTAATCATATCGAGACAAGTGTGGATGCTACAAAACCTAGGACCAAGGTGCAAGAGCCTGTTCATTTCATCTTTCTTTTTCATACAACCTCTGTAGCTATGATTGCTTTTCTTTCAAGTTCGATTTTGTGTATTAGCTCAGTTTTTTTTTTAAAAAAAAAAAAATACTACCCGGTCCGGATAACCAATTTCATTCGGGGTAACCGAATAAGCCCCGATTCCAAAGCCGGTTATTGATATTCAATAACTGAGAATCCCGGAGCCGATTCTCGGTTATTACCCAATAACTGGAAACTGGAAACTGGCTCCAGGTTTACACCCGTAGTAAATATCAAATTACTATCCTACGGGTTCCAACAACTAGAGGCTACAAGACACTCAAATGTAACAGATAGAGAACAAAAGCATATCACCTTGAATCTACAAAAAAAGAAATAGCAACTCAAAAAAAAAATAGCTTTCTCAACCCTGAAATTCAAACCACATCAATTTTTTATAAATCATTCTGCAAAGCCCTTTTTATTTTATTCTTTATATTTGTTTTCCAGCAGAAACATTTGTTCTATTCCAAGAGAGAACATCAGCATGAACATGATTTAAAAGTATCCAGAACTGCTTTTATCCCCCTAAAACTAACATCACGATTCACGCGTGTTGGCTATTCAAAGCCTAAGGTAATCTTCTGCAGAGATGTTTTACAAGTTTTGTTCTCTTTGGTTTCTTCCTAGAAATTTGTGTTCTGCATTATCCACTAGTCTGCATTCAACTATGAACATCTCTCTAGTTGTTCTCTCAATTTATGGCTATAAACATCTCTTTAATTATCCAATTGGTCATCTGCTTGGGCCTAATCCCACTGTAACCCAGAAAACAACACCATCCGTAAACCACATGGAAGACTATACTGAGATTGAGGCCTTACGGGACCCAGATATGGCCTCCATCTCTTCGACCAACCTACTCTCATTGCTGATCTGCTCCAACACAGTCCCCCCTAATATCAAGAGGTACTTGATTTGCTACGTCTAAGTTCATTCAGTAGGCTACGTCACAGAAAATAGCACAAATAAAAAATAAATAAATAAAAAGAAGCACACATACAATGTAACCCACAACAAAGTTGGGTTGAGAAACAGAGAGAGGGATGAGAAACAGAGAGAGATTGATAAGAATATAATTGATGGGTTGAGAAACAGAGAGAGAGAGGGATGATAGACGGTCTCTTCTTCAGCCGTATTGTTTTTTGTCGAGAGGGTTGGGGCTTTTGAACAAACGACGAATTTAGGAAAGGAATAGGTATTCCTTTTTCTTTTTTTTCTTTTATTATTATTATTATTATTATTATTTTTAGAGGAATACATATTCCTCTTCGTAAAGAAATAGTTATTTCCTTAAATAATACAACTAAACAAAAAAATAGCTATTCCGTAAAGATATATGATGAGTGCCAAATATTGCATATGTGGACCCCTTAATTTACATTTACTAAATCTTTAGTTTTGTTATTTTCTAATGTTTTTTGTTAATTTTGGTATTTTAATATTTTTCACGTTATTGGGAGAAAACAATAGCTTTAAGGTGAGAGAAAGCATACTGATGCAGAATTAGATACAATAAATTGGTCTATAGTTTTATTTAGTTTATTAGTTTTGATGATTAGTTTTATTTGTAATTTAATAATGGGCTTGGCCCTTGGCCCAAAGTTAACCACATTAGGGTTAGAGTTAGAGTTAGAAGCTATTTAAACATAATATTCTATTGTAATAGACAGTTGATTTTTTTGATGAAAAGATATGAGTGTTTCTTTGAGGTGTGATTCCTCTATTCATTTGGTGGTGAGAGGCTACCCAGGGCCAATGAGATTCTGGTTCAACCTATCATTTTCGTTATTTTGGTGAGATTCTAACTTAATGTAAGATTTATGTTTAATTTATGTTATTTTCCTATATCTGCTGTGTCGATTTGCGTCACATACTTTGAGAAGACCTAAATGATGTGATTATGTTCAACCAAATCAAAGAGATGACTAAATTGAAATTTCTCTAATTGGAGTCAAAATCGGATTCGATTAAAATTCAAATTCTGCACATGTCACAGTATTTTAGCCTTCATCTCAAGTATTGGATTAAGGTGAATCAAGTGGTGTTGGAAAGCTAACTCAAAATCCTATAAATCATTGTGAAATATGATTTTCCTAATTTGGATGTCTGCTATGCCAAAATTGCCCCGAAATAAAAGACCACAAATCTGAACGAATTTGGAGTCATTTTCTTTCTTCGATTGAGTTTTCAGTCTCCTACTCAAACTAGAAGACTAATCTCTGATTTTACTAGAAATTCTAGGGCTTCTAGGATTTGTTTTCTCCCTATAAATAGACCTCTAAGCCTAAAAAAAAAGCGTGAGAAGCTAGAAACCAAATATATTCTTTTCTTTTTAGTTTAGTTTTTCTTTAGGGTAGGTTTTTATTTTCAATAATCATGTGTAGCTAGATTTTCAACTAAGGTTGACGATAAAGCCTCATCAATGAAGAACAACAATACTTCCATGTAAGTTTTTATTGTCCGATTTTATTGGGTTTAATATTTCAATTGTTTTACTTATTTTCAATGTGTGGAATGATTCTTGGATATTTTTTGTGATTTAAGGATACATTTGATGATTTGAGATAATTTCACATAATTGATTGCTTGGTTTTTATTTACAAAACAATTGGATATTTATTGTGATTTATTTTACGGATACATTTGATGATTTGGTTTAAACCGGATATTTTTTAATTGTAAAACATACTTAATATTTTAATTGTGAGAACTTCGGATTAATATTGATGAACATAAAGTATGTTTATGATTCGGTGAGTATGAATTCCAAAACCTTAGTATTTTTGTTTTGTTTTGTTTTATTTATGTTTTTTTTTATTTATCAAAACAAAATTTCTTTTGTAACTAGGTTAAGATTTAATTAGTTTAAAAACAAAATTGCTTTTCAAAAACACAATTCCCTGTGGGATCGACCTCGCATTTGTAATCCATTAATTGCAAAAGATTCGTGCACTTGCGAGAGTACATTTAAAATTCACATCAATATCTATTAGTTTCCATGGGTTTAATCCGCGAACCAAGCGAGACCTAAAAAATTAGAGGAATAGCAATTCCAATAGGAATGGACTACAGTTTCTATGGGTTTAATCACTCTTATTTTTATTTTTTTCTTTCACCTTTTTTTTTTTTCCAAAAAAGAAACAAAAAAAAATGAAGAAAAAAACGAAATGCAGCCCCTTACATAGTAGTTGGTTGATCAGCCACATAGGGCGCCGAGGGTGGTGCGACCACCCCTGGAGTAATTGGGGGTAGCCTGAAGACCACTCCTGGGGTGGTTGTGGCCACCCACCATTTTTCAATTTTTTGTTTTTGTTTTTATTTTTTATAATTTAAGTTTTTATTTTTATTTTTAAAAAAAAATATAATGTGGGTTTTGTTTAGTAATTTTGATTAGATTCCAATTAAAGTGTATGTGTTGTTACCAAATTAAAGATTAGGAATAATCATTTCTTTCCACTCTCTTTTGTTCATGAGAATAACTATTCATTTTTTCAATAAAATACTCATTTTATAAACCAAACGAAGCTTAATATTCGTCTTAACCAACCATCTGTTCTAATAATTTTTATTAGAAAGTGAAATAGATACATCGAAAGTTCTCTACTGGAATCAACATTAAAAATATTTCGTGTTTTATGACTTAACCATATGGCGTAAATTTATTTATTTATTTTTTTTAAAAAAAAAGCTCTCTAAACCCACCGGCAGTCTGTTTATGCGCAACTAAATATAACATGTTTTATACCGCCTTTTTTTTTTTTTTTTTTCCTCTGATTTTGATTGATTGATTGATAATGTAGAGCTTCTTTATTTATTTATTTTTCTTTAATTTAAAAGGAAAGAGTGAGCAACCAATGTGACTACTCTAAACAAGACCATAAAGGATTAACAGTTATAAAATATTTTTTTTTTTATTTTGCTGCTTATATGAGCTGAAAATGTATCCAAAAAATATTTTTCTTACTTGAGTTGCACTATTTGTCTATGGAGGAATGCTATATTCCACAAATTTATTTTGGTTTTTCATCTGGGTGAAAATGTAGGATGTAATATTACATATATTTTTTTTTAAAAAAAAAAATTTATTAGGTTGACGTGACGGTACTTATTTTTCCTAACACATTGGCTCTTGTTTTAAAAAATAAAAAATAAAAATGAACAATAACATATCAGTCTAAGTGATGTGGTTGGGATGAAGTGTGACAAATAAAATTTCTCTTGTTGCTTAATATATTTAGAAAAATGTTACCCAATCTCTCAAGCTTATACTCCTAAATGATAACTCCCTTATGTGACAGTAAAATCGATCATTAAATTTTGAATGAATTACTAAATTTTAAATGTCACATTGCATTTAATAATAATTTTTAGGGTTAAATACTTTTTTGCCTATTGGATTTTAAAACTTTATTTTTCTTTCTTTTAGTTTCACTTTCGATCACACGAGGTACCTTGCATATAAGCATATATACCTAAATAGTACTTTTGTCCATATGCCGTCAAGAAAACCGATAGAAATTCACGTTAAACTAATCGAAACTCGACACATGTCATATACCATATTAAAAAATAATAAAGTTAAAAAAAAAAAAAAAAAAAAAAAAAAAAAAAAAACTACAATTCATAGTGTAAAAAATTGTATAGCATTTCTCAGATATTTTTGCGAATAATGATTCAATGCCACCCAAATATACAACTTTTCACCACCTTGCCTATGTGGCGAGGTGGTCCCCCACTATTTTTTGAGTTTTTTTATTTTTTAAAAATAAATTAAGGTGGGGGACCACCTTGCCACATAGACAAGGTGGTGAAAAGTTGTATATTTAGGTGGTAGTGAATCATTACTCTATTTTTGCCGCATATATTATTCGGGAAATGCTACTTTGTATACTGAGATCCCACCCCCATCCCACCCCTCCCACGTGGACAGCCTTTTCTAACTTATTTTATTGCTTAAATAAAAACCAAACCAAAAAAGTAAAAAGAGGCAAATGGGCGGACAAAAACTGAAGAAAAAGAAAACAAAATTCAAAATTTACTCCTCTCCTCTTACTCTTTCTCTCTCTAAATTTACTGACTCTCTCTCTCTCAAAACTTACTCTCTCTCTCTCTCTCTCTCTCTCTCTCTCTCTCTCTTTCTCTCCGGCACTCCCTCTTCCCGGCCGGTCAGCCATCCTTCACCGGATTCCGTCTCTCTCTCTCTCTCCGGCACTCCCTCTTCCCGGCCGGTCGGCCGTCCTTCACCGGATTCCGTCTCCACCGGTCAGCCGTCCTTCTTCACCGGATTCCGTCTCTCTCTCTCTCCGGCACTCCCTCTTCCCGGCCGGTCGGCCGTCCTTGTTCACCGGATTCTGTCTCCACCGGCCGGCATCTTTCTCTCTCTCGTCCGTACTTCACCGGCGAGAAACACTCTCTCTCCTCTCCCCAGCCAACCGTTCCTCTTCACCGGCAAGGACCTTTCTCCACCGGCAAGGTAGCATTTCCCTTTTTTTTTTTAACAGAAGGCACAACCTTCTTCTTCCTCTTTTTATTTTTTTATTTATTTTTTTTTCCCTTTTTCTTTTTTTTAACAGAAGGCACGACCTTCTTCTTCCTATGTATATATATATATATTTTTTTTCTGTTTTTTTAACAGAAGGCACGACCTTCTTCTTCCTTTTTTTTTTTAAAAAAAAAAAAAAGGAAAAACATTTTCTAACATTTTCTTTGTTCCGGGTTTGTTTAGTTCATGGGTGGAAGATGAAAGAGGCCGGCGTTGGGTGATACATTTTGACTCTCTGGGCATCAAGAAGGTATTTTTTTTTTTTCCTCATATTATGATTTTCAGATAATATGATTAGTGAATTTGTAAAAATATTTCCTGCGATTGATTTACTTTGTTTGTTAGTTCCTTAATCAGCTCTAGTACTTGATTTTGTTACCCCTAACGCTTCATTTGTTAATTTCTTGACATATTAATTAAGGATGGAATTTTTTTTTGTTCCTGTAAGAGCAAACACTAAAATGAGAATGTGAAAAAAGAGAAATATTTTTGTTCTATTACTTCTGTGTTTTCATAAGTTTTCACTTTTTCTATCTTATTTTGTTTGAATTTCGATTATTGTTTATGAGTTTGTCGCAATTTACATATATAGCTAATCCTATCATTTATTACAAATTTTGATTGAAGCGATGACTGAAATACAGATTAAATTTGTTGTTTGTTGTGCTAAGTTCTTATTTGTTATTCATGTCAATTTCATAGATGTTACCCCTCTTATTGTCTAGCCCAGTTATTTCTTTTTTGGACATAGTTGATCCAACAAGGAAGTTATCAAGATTGGTATATGAACACAATTTTGAACGGGCTTTCCACATAGCCCTTTCAAGATGTGATTTGTCTATTGTGTCTTAGCTATGTTCACAAGTGAATTTGTCTCATCTAACAATGCACACAAACTCAACAATATGTTTATAATTTTATTTTTTTTTGTTTGTGAAAATTTGAATTGTTCATTTAAGATACGCATGTAACTGATGCAACAAAAGCTTTATTTTCAGGTTGATTTACTATGGATATTGTCTGTAGTTCCTCTCCCTTTGAGCCAAGGAGTACTACTCTATCTTTTGTGGCAATTAGCTTGTGATATTAGTAACAGCCCATCCCAAAAAGTTGCTTGGATGACAGTCGTGGCCAATGCAATAATTCCAATTGACCCAGCGATTGCAGTGCATGGGCAACCCATCTTATTTCAAGTCTATAACATTCTCAACCATCAAAGTACCTTGCTCACACAAGCTGGTGTTGAGCTTTCAAATATTCATTTTTTGATCAATGTCGTCAATTCCATTATCATGACTTTTAAGTAATTCTAAAGTTATTATATTTGTACTTTTATCATAGTCAGGTTATGTAATTTTGTGATAGTGAAATATTCTTACTATCATGGTCATGGTTTGTTTTTTGATTGTATTGATGCCTTCTTAGTTTTTGATTTAGTTAGAACTTGTTGAGTTGCTTCTGTATTTGAACAATATGCAATGACAACAAAGGGAAAAGTGGCATTATCGTATGTTTAGAGAATTAATATCTATTTTTATTTTGGTTGGACGCTCACATGGGCGTGATGGGGTTATAATCAACAATGTACAATTGAAATTTACAATTGAAAATGAGAGTTTATCCTAATATGCCAATCATAATTTCTATTAATAATCAACAATGTACAATTGAAATGTATCTATTAAGTTAAAAGATTACAATAGATAAGTTATAACTCAAAGTATAGTTACAAAAATACAAGCTATATTATATTTTTTGAATGCTGTAACTTTTGCAACTCATCCCTTTGCTTCCAAGAATTCATAAAGTAACTCTTACAACTCATCATACAATTTCACGTAAAAAGCCAATTACAAAAACCACATCAAACCAAAATTTCACAATAAAAAGACTTCTCATTTTTCACATCCTCCAACAAATGGCCAACATCCAGATGCAATAGCAGAAAAATTTAGTATTCATCTTCCTCATTCAGTCCCTCATCATCAGAGGTTTGCTCTTCTATTACTATTCGTGTTGCTCCACTGGTCTGATCCTTCCCACTGGTTGCAGCACTTGAACCAAACCTGCCAGAATCAAACAAGCTTTCAAAGCGGCGAGTGAAAAAGGGATCATCAAATGGATCCCTTTCTCCAAAAAGGCTAGGCATCATACTTCTATGGGATCCGAAGCCACCAAAGTCCTGAATGGAAGAAACCATCTCGACCTTCTCTTCTCTTCCCCTCTGCATATTGTCTTGTGCCAATCAATCCCTCTAAAAACACAAAAATTCGTGTAAGGAACAACCAATATTCACAAAATTCTGCCATTCATATACTAATCTGCTTGGTCGCCCAAAAAATTTGAGAAAGAGAAAAAATATAACTACCTTTTATGTTCTGTGTTAATTTGCTTCTATAAAATCAATATAAACTTTTAGCAAAGCTTATATAAACGTGTGATGCATTAATGTGAACCCGAAAAGGTTATTATGCTTGGAAACTCAAAGAATTTGAGATTTAACACTTAGTATAAGAGAATTTCTATTACAAATAAGCATGAAACCAATGAATGAAGTAACTGGAAAAAGAATCATCATAATTAATCACGTTTAAGCTCTATTGGGTTGCTGAAAGGATTATGAACAAGGCCAAAATTAAAATCACATACCATCACAGAGACAAGTTCTGTATTTCTTATCGTTAAACCGGCTACTCAAATGTTAAAAGACAACAAATTCAATATAATAAAAACATAAAAGATTGCGCTGCCAAGAAAATATGCAAATCTCAG
This sequence comes from Alnus glutinosa, assembly GCF_958979055.1. Classification (NCBI taxonomy): domain Eukaryota; kingdom Viridiplantae; phylum Streptophyta; class Magnoliopsida; order Fagales; family Betulaceae; genus Alnus; species Alnus glutinosa. The sequence continues at coordinate 14,496,699 of NC_084894.1, read as the reverse complement.
ATAATCCAAAAGAAGAAGGTCGTGCCTACTGTAAAAAAAAAAAAAAAAAAAAGGAAAAAAAATTGGAAGAAGAAGGTCGTGCTTTTGTTAAAAAACAGGAAAAAAAAAAAAGAAGAAGAAGAAGAAGAAGGTCGTGCCTTCTGTTAAAAAAACAGAAAAGGAAAAAAAAAAAGAAAAAGAAAAAAAAGAAAAAAGAAAAAGGATTGAAGAAGGTCGTGCCTTCTGTTAAAAAAACAGAAAAGGCCAAAAAAAAAAAAAAAAAAAGGAGGAAGAAGAAGGTCGTGTCGTGCCTTCTGTTAAGAAAAAAAAATTAAAAAAAAAAAGAGGAAGAAGAAGGTCGTGCCTTCTGTTAAAAAAAAAAAGGGAAAAAAAAAAAATCTAACCTTCATTCAGAGATTTGCTGCTCTCTTCTGTTGGGGGAAAGGGCCTCGCCGGTGGAGAAAGGTCCTCGCCGGTAAAAAGAAACGGCTCTGGAGAGAGAGAGAGAGAGAAAGATGACGGCCGGTGGAGACGGAATCCGATAAAAAAGGACGGCCGACCGGTGGAGACGGAATCCGGTGAAGGACGGCCGACCGGCCGGGAAGAGGGAGTGCCGGAGAGAGAGAGAGACAGAATCCGGTGAAGGACGGCTGACCGGCCGGGAAGAGGGAGTGCCGGAGAGAGAGAGAGAGAGAGAGAGAGTAAGTTTTGAGAGAGAGAGAGTCAGTAAATTTAGAGAGAGAAAGAGTCAAAGGAGAGGAGTAAATTTTGAATTTTGTTTTCTTTTTCTTTAGTTTTTGTCCGCCCATTTGCCTCTTTTTACTTTTTTGGTTTGGTTTTTATTTAAGCAATAAAATAAGTTAGAAAAGGCTGTCCACGTAGGAGGGGTGGGATGGGGGTGGGATCTCAGTGTACAAGGTAGCATTTCCCATATTATTCACTACTTTGTTACTGCTTTAAAAAACAATCTCCATGTCAGATTCCCATCGCGGATTCCCCTAGAGAAACTGAAACAGTCTCTTCTATTGGTTCTTCCGCTACCGTCCCTTGTTTCTTTTTTGGCCTTCTCTGAATTTTCAAAAACATTATTTATCAGGTAAGATTTTTCCCCCAACTGTTTTTTTTTTCAAAAGCAATATATCAAAATCTCGTAGTTGTTGGCTTTTAAACTGATTTTTATTCCCTAACCTTTTCTCCTAGAGCGAGTGGCTTTCTTTTACTATTTTTACAAATTTGAGGTTTTGGCTTGTAATTGGTGGGGTTTAAGATTGTGGGTACTTTGATTTGCTGATTTATTTGATGCGTTGCGTTTGATTTCAGCTGGGTTTCACTGATTTTTGCAGATTTGGTTCTGCGAAATTTTTTATACGTACCTAATTGGCTTTGTACATATTGGTTTCAAGAGGAGTATGGCACTTAGAAGCTGTTATTGGTAATTGAACGGTTTAAGCCTCAATCCTATCTGGTCAGTGTCTCTCTCTTTCTTTTTTTCTTTTTTTTTTTTGTCTTAGTCGTTCTCCTCAGAATTTAATCTGTAGCATATTTTCGTTTTACCATATGATGTGGTTTGAGTACGTTAATCTTTGTAAACTTTCGTATGTTGGTACTCTGGATTCCCTTCGGGTTTAGTGCTAAGCTTACAAATTTGGATATTCCTTTTAGAAATTGCATGTGCTTTTTGAGAATTTTTAGGTTTGCTTAAGAATTCTGATATATGGGGGCAGCCTGTGTGTGACAGGCTGTAGGTGTTGAGATTCTGAATGCGTTTGGGTTCAAAAACTTCCTTTCATGTTTGAATTTTTTGTAAGGCAGTGGACTTTTAGGGTATTTATGTCTTATTTTCACCTATGATTGTAGAGTGCATGTTGACCACTAGCGCAATTGTGTTTATATATCGTCTTAATCTCTTAATTATTCCAAGTCTGAAGTTTTTTTCTTTTTTATTTTTTATTTTTCCAAAAAAAAATACTAGGTTGGGAAGAATGATTAGTTGTGACCTGTGATTGATTTGATTAGAACTGAGTTCATCTGTTTAGTTGGGTTGCCCACTAAAAACTAGTTTAATATGGAAGTGTCAGGAAATTTGGAGCGATAACTGGGCATTTTCCTACTGGTTTCTCATTGTTGGTGCACATTTTATAGAGGGACTGACTATTTTTCTAACTGGAAAGTAGATACTATTTTACACACTTAAGAAGATTTGCTTTATGTCAACCTTATGTTGGATATTCAGATTGTCTCTCAATTATATTTTAAATGATGGATTTTCCTGCAAGAATTTGAGAAACATGAGAGCATACCAACCATACTACATGGCATGCGTTTTTACCTGCTTTATAAGTTGCTTTTAGCTTGACTAATTTTAAGGGAATATGATGGTGGCCCTATAAATGGAGTCCTACTGGAGGTTAGGTTGATTTAATTGGTCTGATAAATGTGAGTGGTATCAAGCACCTACATGTATGCATTAAATCATGGTTAGTTTTTACTTTGTAGTTTTTCAGTGTGTTTTTTCTGATCCATTTTGTTTGTAATGGTGTTTCTACGTTTTTAAGGGAGATTGTTCTATGATAATTTTAAGGTAGCACCCAAGAGGTAGTGCTCATTGTGTTCCTATTCTGCTTTCCTTACTCCTCTTTAATGAAGAAATTGCTCTGAACTCATCTTTTAGTTTATGCTCAATATCCTGCTTATCCAGCTCTCTTGAGAAACAGGGAATATTACATACACCTCTCGTTTTCCTCTCGAAGACAGGATCTAAAATTATGAAAGAAGCCAGTAGTTTCTGATATACAATCTCATTCTCATAAAAGAATAAATATCTAGTGATTTTTCTAAAGGTATATCACCATTGTTGAAGCTATAGCAGACTAATTCTTTTATGTAATCACACAAATTAAAGTGAACTAGTTTTTTCTATGACCACAAAAATTAAAGTGAAAGTGTATTCTCTGAACTACGTGCAATGAAATTTGATGTAATTCTTTGTTGCGTTATCTTTTTCTTTGCTATTTCTTGAATTTGAATTTATTCTTTTCCTATACCTTTTCTTTTTGACTTTGGGCTTTGATGTGATGATTGACGTTCAGTGATTGAGTTGAGAAAAGAAATGGTGATGCTGAACGCAACAACCTTTACTTTTATTTAGGTTTTTAATTCGTGTATTAATTTATGTTTTATTTTATGAGTTATTTATTTTTGTAATGCAATAAATGGTCATTACTGTAGCCCTAGGTTATGTTAGGCAAGAAAATAAAACTATGTTAGGTAAGTAATAAAGAGTAATGCTACAAAGCATCACCTTTATATATTACAAATGTGCCATCCACATCACTTTTTCCATATGAATTCTAACAAAAGTGATCCTTTGTAGCATTACTAATGTAATAAATGGGCGTTGCCCTAGGGTTTTTAGTCAAGGTCTATTCAAACATGTTTTGTAGTCCAATGGAGAGAGACTTTGATATGGAATAAAATTGTTGACAAATTGGTTCTCTCTTCCCTCTTTCTAAGGCTTTTTTTTTCTCCTCTCTTTCTAGGCTTTTTTCTGGCTTCTTCTCTCTCTAGCTTCTCTGCTGAGCTTCTCCCTTCTTCTCCCTCTCTTTCTCAAAGCTTTCTTCTCAAAGTGCTTTTGTCTTGCCTCAACTTGGTATTAAAGCAAAGTTTTGATTGTTTCCTACAACAATCACAATCCATGTTCAATTTCGTCCCCTGTTTCAACTTTACTCCCAAAATACCCAAACACCCAACAGCCTCCTGGAACCTGCACCAGTTCCCATCTCCTTGTCAACCACCGAATCCATCTCATCCAACAGCCTCTCTGAAACTCCATCCAACCAAAGACCCAACCAGAAATAAAAGCCCAAACAGAAACGCTTCCGCACCGCCACCCAATCTCCACATCCCAGACGCACCACCCAAGTCTACCACCTTACCATAGCCCCATGGCTTGCGCCGTTCACGCATCTGGCAGCCTAGAATCGCTGCCCCACCCCGACGACCTTCTCCGTTACCAGACCACGAACCAGAGGTTCCGCCACTTGTTGGCCATCGCTAGTGTCAGCCCACCACCTGGACAACGCCGTTTAGTCACGTCATTCGTGCTCCATTCCCTGCCTTCCTCACAAATCGCACTGCCAACCCCTGCCGGAATCATCTTGCTTCCATGCCATCACCTCTAGTATACCACTCCAAAGATACCAACGCCCACCCCACCCACAAGCTTCGCTTGTGCTGCGCCTTCTAATCCCAATGTTTTTGTGAAGTGTCAAAGAAGTTTTTGGTTTGAGACCTAAAATAATAAGATAGAGAGACAAGGTTTGCTCTCCGATCTCTGAGGGAGGGCTGGGTATCAGAAATTTGAGGGCATTCTCGCACCTTGCTAGGCAAATGGCTATGGCATTTTGGGTTCGAGAGAGATGCGTGGTGGAGAGTCATGGTAGATTCTAAATATGGCAGCCTATGGGGCGGGTGGTGCTCTTTTGAGCTGATAGGTGCCTTTGTGATGGGGGTGTGGAAGAACATCAAAAAAGGTTGGGATTCTTTCTCAAGATTCATTAGATTTGTTGTAAGGGATGGTTCTAAGATCAGTTTTTGGCATGATTTGTTGTGTGGGGACACGGCTCTTAAAGTAGCTTTTCCAGCTTTATTTGGTATTGCCCTTGTAAAGGAAGTCTCTGTTGCGGATAATTTGGAGTTTGTGGGTGATTCCAACCAGTAGAACGTGACCTTCACTAGGAAGGCTCACGATTAGGAGGTTGATGATTTTTTTCCTTTCTTCCAAGCGTTGCACTCAGTCAAAGTGAGTAGAAGCAGTGAAGATAAGTTGTGGTGGGTCTCCTCCAAAAAAGGTTTGTTCAAGGTCAAGTCCTTCTTTTACTCCTTAGCTTGCACTGGGAGTAGTTGCTTTCCCTGGAGAAGCGTTTGGCGCACTCAAGCTCCCTCAAGGGCTGCCCTTTTCCTGTGTTCCATAGCTCTTGGCAAGATCCTTTCCCTGGACAACCTTAGGAAGCGGCATGTTATCGTGATATACAGATGCTATATATGTAAGAAGACTGGGGAGTCCGTAGATCATCTTCTTTTCTACTGCGATGTGGCTTCTGCTTTGTGGAGTTCTCTCTTCAGTTGTTTCGGGATGTCTTGGGTTATGCCTAGATGGATTGTCAACTTGCTTGCTTGTTGGTGGTCTTCTGGAAGGCCAAGGAGCGCTGCAGTTCAAAAAATGATGCCTATTTGCCTCTTTGGTGCTTATTGAGAGAAAGAAACAATAGGAGCTTTGAGGATTTGAAAAGTAAGGAAGAGATTCTATCATCGTTTTACTTTACTTTGTACTTTTGGACTACGGCTTATGACCACCCTTTGTCTTTTAATTTTGCTAACTTTCTCGCTCGCTTTTCTCTTTTTAATTAGGTGTTTCCTTGTATACTTCCCAGTGTGTTAAGGGGCACCTTACTCTTTTTTACTTAAAAAAAAAAAAGAAAAAAAAAAAGAAAAAATAAGATAAAGGGCCTTTTGTTGTGTTTTCCAAAAAAATTAAAAAAAAAATTGTCTTGGATGGAGTATAAGTTTTATCTGCATTTTCAAAACCTCGAGGTCAAGGTTTCTCCAGCCAGGGGAGAATGATGTGGAATACATCAACGTTTAATTTTATTTAGGTTTTTAATTTGGTGTATTAATTTATGTTTTATTTTATGATTTATTTATTTTGGTAATTCAATAAATGGGCATTACCGTTGCTCTAGGCTATGTTAGTCAAGAAAATAAAACTATGTTAGGTAAGTAATAAATGGGCATTGCCCTAGGGTTTTTAGTCGGGGTCTATTTAAACATGTTTTGCAGTCTAATGGAGACTTTGATATGGAATAAAATTGTTGAGAAATTGGTTTTTTCTTCCCTCCGACTTTTCTTCTCTCTCCCCACCACCCCCCACCTTTTTTTTTTTTTTTTTTTTTTAGGCTCCTTTCTCCTATCTTTCTAGGCCTTTTTTGGCTTCTCTCCCGAGCTTCTTCCACTCTTTCTTTTGCTTCATTCTTTTCTATCTCCTAGCTTCTCCCTCTCTCTCTTTTTTTTTTTTTTTTTTTTCTTTTTTCTTTTTAATTTTTTTTTTACAAGTAATAATTTAATGAAAAGCGTAAGGCGCTCCTAAGTATATAGGCAGCATAAACGAGAGGCTCCAAATGAGCAGGAAACCCAAGCCCTCAAACCCGAAACCATACAAACCCTCAATCCCAACACCTACAAAACAGCAAAGCTCAAAACTCAAAACCCCCCAAGACACTCAACGCTAGAAAACGTGAGACTTGCCTCTCCCCTGCCTAGTGGATGCGACCTTAGCATCGTAGTTGATGGAGCATTCTAAATTAAGAAGCTCCCTTCTACCCTTTATCCTCCGGGGGAGTTATCCTCCAAGGTGGCATCGCCTTCACACATCTCACTCATCGAATCCATCCAACCCCAGTCCAAACGTGTGGTAGATGAGAAATCCCTATCATCCCCATCCCAGCATACATAGTCTTCCTTTTCAATATCCACCTCTGAAGATGGATATTGAACGATGACGGCCAGGGCACTAACCTCACCAAAAGAAATAGGTGGGCACCAAAAGAAATAGCTATTGTCCATTTTCAAAAATCTCTTGTCTCTCGATTTACGGCTATAACGTTGCAAGGGTTTAGAATTCAGCACATAGCCCTACAACCTCGTCTCCCTGCGAATCCTCCGGCCTAGAAAACCGTCCTGGAGCAGGAGGAGAAGGGGCCATACCTGAAGGCTTCTCCCTCTCTTAAAGTGCTTTTCTCTTGCATTAGCTTGGTATCAGAGCAAAGTTTTGATTATTTCCTACAATAATCACGATCCACGTTCAATTTCATCCCTTGCTTCAACTTTACTGCCGAAATACCCATACTCCCGACAACCTCCCAAAACCTGCATCACTGCCCATCTCCTTGTCAACCACCGAATCCATCTCATCCAATGGCCTCATTGAAACTCCATCCAACCAAGGACCCAACCAGAAGTAAAAGCCCAAACAGAAACGTGTTACGGACCTGCGTAACGGGGATGAAGGGTGTATAATTTGGATGGGGAATGTGTGGGATAGTAGGGTATTTGAGGTACCCTAGGCCTCCTAAAGTTAAGGGTTATTCGAGAAACCCTAAAAAACTCCCAAAGCAACTACTAGAGTTTTTTTATAATTTTTCTTCTTCTTTTTTTTTTTTTTTTTTTTTTCGTTGATGACTCAGCATCACACGTCGGTTCCCCCAATTCCCAAATAATACCCCTGCTTGCCTGCCGCCCCGCTCTCGTCCCTCCTCACCCGATTTCGCTCCTCTTCCAGCCTAAAAAATCCGGAAATCACGGGCGCAACCTTCGGTCTTCCTCCGCCAGAAATTTTGGACGAACTTCCTCCTCCGCCAGTGAAGCCCGACATCTCTCCTCTGTCCATCGCTCGCCCGAAAAAACTCCATGTTTTGAACAGCAAGGTCTGGGCTGCCGCTCTTCATGCTGAAATCTTTGTCCTTTGCATAATCACCGTCTGGGGGACGGCTGGGTGGCCGCCGGTGACCGGAAACGCCATCTGGAGGGGAACCGCACTTCGTCGGATTCTCTGGTTCGCTACCCATCCTCCCGAGCCCTGTTCCCTGCCGCCGGCCAGTGAACTGTGATCTGAGCCACGGCCGGGTCTGCTCCCCGAGCCTTTTCCTTGCTAAACGCCGAATTTTTGGCACCTTGAAGCCCCGGACGTTGTCCCGCCGCACCTGCCTCTTCTTCTTCGGTCCTCTTTTGCCCAAGCCCAGGTCTTTCTTTCCCCGGCCCGACCTGTTCACGCCGAACTTAGACACTGCAAGGGGCTTTCTTCTTGCCAGGAAATGTCTTGTTTTGAACCTTGCCCGTTTCCTTCTTCTGGACCAATCAGTGTGAAAGGGGTAGGGTTTCAACTGTGGGGGTGGTTTTTTTTGGTTTGGTCCTTTTGGTTTGTGGTTGACAGTGAGTAGTCTTGAGGTATGGGTGACGCGGGGTTGATGAACTCGTGGAGAGGGTGGCTGGGCTTTGTGGTTTCGGGGATTGACACTGTGGGTGATGGATTGACTTGTTGGTTGGTGAACTTGGTAGAATTTTCGGAGGTGATGGTGGGGGCTGAGCTTCTGGTGTTGGCCAAGAGGTATCGTTTTTCTGGGCTTTGGCTGGAATTTTGGGTAGGGATAGTGTTTGCGCCGATGGGTTGTTAGGTGGTGGTGTTTGTGGAGATGGTGGGAGTTGGTCTTTCTTTTGAACGGTGATTGTTTCTGGGTCTTCGCTTGATGGTGGGGTTGGAGTTTCTTTGGTGGGTTGCAGTTCGGGTAGATTTTCAAGGGGTGATGGTAAAGTTTCTTTTGTGGGTTGCTCTTCAGTACGGATGACTTCTGGGCAAGATGGGTCTTCTGCATGGGATGGCTGGAGCTTGATGCCATAGGCAGCCAACAACTCCTCCATTCTTTTGGCCATCCGTTCCATCCGATCTGCGAGCGCCTTCATATCCTTCTCTGCCATGTCGAAACGAGGCTCTGATACCAAGTTGTTACGGTCCTCCGTAACGGGGATGAATGGTGTATAATTTGGATGGGAAAGTGTGTGGGATAATAGGATATTCGAGGTACCCTAGGCCTCCTAAAGTTAGGGTTATTCGAGAAACCCTAAAAAACTCCTAATCAACTACAAGAGCTGAGTGATAATAATTTTCTTCTTGATATTATTCATTCTTCAATACCCCTATTTATAGGGTTACAAGCTAAAAATACGGAAACAATAAATAAATAAATATTACATAAATAATACTAAACCTAATGGGATAATTAATTCCCTTATTTCCTTCCTAATAAAAAACCTAATATAATGGGATATAAATCCCTTAATTTTGAGATTCTTGCTTTATGAGCAAGACTCGTTATTTTCCTAATAAATTTATTATACGAATAATACCATACTAATAAACCTATTATTCTCTTAAACGATAATACAACACTTACCTAATTTAAAACCTAATTCTAATTACCCTAGGTACGTAACAAAACGCTTCCGAGCTGGCACCCAATCTTCACATCCCAGACGCACCACAACCCAAATACACCACCATATCATACCGTTCACACATCTGGCAACTCAGAACCACCGCCCCACCCCGACGACCTTCTTAGTCACCAACTCGCAACCTAGAGTCTTGGCCACCTGCTGGCCATCGCCAGCGTCAGCCAACCACCTAGACGCGCCGTTCACGCTCTATTCCTCTCCATCCTCACGAATTGCACTGCCAGCCCCTGGGCCATCACCGCCGCCATCACCTCCAGTCTACAGCTCCGAAGGCACCGTGACACCCAACCACAAGCTTTAGGTGCACTGTGGCATCTAATCCTAGTGTTTCCGTGAAGTGTCAAAGAAGTTTTTGGTTTGAGACCTAAAATAATAATATAGAGGGCCCTGGAGGGGTTGGATTGAGTATTTGTTTCATATGCATTTTTAAAAACTCGAGGTCAATTTTCTCCAACCAGAGGAGAATGATGTGGAACGCAGCGACCTTTAATTTTATTTAGGTTTTATTTTATGAGTTATTTATTTTTGTAATTTAATAAATGGGCAGTACCGTTGCCCTAGGTTATGTTAGGTAAGAAAATAAAACTATGCTAGGTTAGTAATAAATCGGCGTTGCCCTAGGGTTTTTAGTCGGGGTCTATTTAAACATGTTTTGTACTCCAATGGATAGAGACTTTGATAAGGAATAAAATTACTGAGAAATTGATATTTTTTATTATTTTTATTTTTTTCTGGACTTCGTTCTCCTCTCTTTCTAGGCTTTTCCTGGTTTCTTCTCTCTCTAGCTTCTTTCCAGAGCTTCTTCCCCTCTTTCTTTGGCTTCGTTCTCTTCTGTCTCCCGGCTTCTCCCTCTCTTTCTTAAAGCTTTCTTTTCTTCTCAAAGTTCTTTTGTCATTCATCAAATGGGTTTTGACAAGTGGTTAACAAAAAAATTGTTTTGGGTTTATGTAGGAAAGAGGTCCTGGTTGGTGTGGTTGCATCATGGTGTGATCAGATGCTCAAGCAAATTAAAATGTAATTCTGATAACTGGAAAAGGAGAAAAGAGGTGGTGCTTCAAATTTTGAAACTGAAATAACCTCTATACTTTTCCATCTCTTGTTCCCTAAAATGTAATCCCAGTTCTCTCAATATGCTTGAATGATTCTTTATAATTTTATGTTTCTTTTTTTGTTCTCCTCCAAAAACTGCTAATTCCAAACCTGCTTGCTGTTTTACAATCTTCTATTCATATAAAATTAGGAACAACTTCAGAGAAACATAAAGATAGATGGGAGCTGGGTGGGGGGGGGGAGGAGGGATGGGAAAGGACCTTATGCTCCCAGAAAAGAGATAGAGGATGCTAGGTATCTGGTTTGTTTGGAAAGATGAAGATAAATCATCAAGAAAAAAAAGGGCGATATTTTGTCCTTTAGATTATTGATAAAATTGGAAATTGCTCAGAAGCTTAAGAGGCTCGTATGGATTGCAAACAGCAGCAGGCTGTTTAAAACCTTAATGTGTTTGTCGTTGTGGAGTTTGCATAAAAAGTATTGAGAGAAAGAGGAGGCTCGTTAGTTGTTATGTAGCCTACCTCACATGTTTTATTATATAGGTTTGTGAAATATTCCAATGACCAAAATATCCATTTACATTAAACCCTAACAAACACTTTTAATAGAAAAAACTCTTATAAGAGTCCTCCTTAAGCTGGAGCATATATATCATATAAGTCCAACTTGGAACAAATAAACTCGAATTTGTTACGACACAAATATTCAATGTAGATATATCTCCACTGAATATCTTGTCTCGGATGAAATGACAATCAACCTTAATATGCTTGGTCCTTTCATGAAAATCTGGGTTAGATGCAATATGTAAAATTGTGTTAGGCAAGTATCACAAAACAATGGGATAGGAGTCGGAGCTAAAAACCCATACTCTTGAAGAAAATGTTGTAGCCACGTCAGCTCACTAGTAGTGTGAGTCATTGCCCTCTATTTTGCTTCAGCACTAGATCGCGCCATCGATATTTGTTTCTTATTCTTCCAAATTACCATAAGCCTAAGACTACAATATCTTGTAGTAGGCTGTCTATCTAAAGGAGAATCTGTCCAATTTGCATCAGTAAAACATTCTACCTTGAGATGTCCATTCGGTCTATTCAGTATCCCAAGACTAGGAGCCCTCCTCAAATACCGGATAATATAAGTAAAAGCTTCCCATTGTAAAACCCAAGGAGCCTCCAAGAATTGACTAACAACACTAACTGCATATTAGATATCTGGCTTGGTGATAGTAAGATAATTCAACTTTCAAACTAGATAGCAATATCTGCTAGGATTTTCAAATAATTCCCTTTCATTTGTTAGTAATTTTTTATTTGAATCCATTAAAACCTCAACAGGATGAGCACCCAGAAGACCTGTCTCTTCTAACAAATCAACTACATACTTTCTCTGAGATCAATTGATACCTGTTCGAGACCTAGCAACTTCAATACCCAGAAAATATCTAAGTTTGCCCAAATCCTTGTATAAAACATTTGTAGCAAATACTGTTTCAATTGAGTAATGCTTCTCGAATCATCTCTTGTAATCACGGTCATCTACATAAACCACAAGGAGAATATGGCCTTCACTAGTATGTTAGTGAAATATTGAATGATCTATCTTATAAGTAAAAGCTTCCCATTGTAAAACCCAAGGAGCCTCCAAGAACTGACTAACAATACTAAATGCATATTAGATATTTGGCCTAGTGATAGTAAGATAATTCAACTTTCAAACTAGAAGCGATATCTGCCAAGATCTTCAAATAATTCCCTTTCATCCTTTAGTAATTTTTTATTTGAATCCATTACAACCTCAACAGGATGAGCACCTAGAAGACCTGTCTCTTCTAACAAATCAACTACATACTTTCTCTGAGATCAATTGATACCTGTTCGAGATCTAGCAACTTCAATACCTAGAAAATATCGAAGTTTGCCCAAATCCTTTGTATAAAACCTTTGATGCAAATACTGTTTCAATCGAGTAATGCTTCCCGAATCATCTCTTGTAATCACGGTCATCTACATAAACCACAAGCAGAATATGGCCTGTACTAGTATGTGAGTGAAATATTGAATTATCTATCTTATAAGTAAAAGCTTCCCATTGTAAAACCCAAGGAGCCTCCAAGAACTGACTAACAGCACTAACTGCATATTAGATATCTGGCCTGGTGATAGTAAGATAATTCAACTTTCAAACTAGATAGTGATATTTGCCAGGATCTACAAATAATTCCCTTTCATCCTTCAGTAATTTTTTATTCGAATCCATTAAAACCTCAACAGGATGAGCACCCAGAAGACCTGTCTCTTCTAACAAATCAACTACATACTTTCTCTGAGATCAATTGATACCTGTTCGAGATCTAGCAACTTCAATACCCAGAAAATATCAAAGTTTGCCCAAATCCTTTGTATAAAACCTTTGTTGTAAATATTGTTTCAATCGAGTAATGCTTCCCGAATCATCTCTTGTAATCACGGTCATCTACATAAACCACAAGGAGAATATGGCCTGTACTAGTATGTGAGTGAAATATTGAATGATCTGTCTTATATCTATGGAGACTAAACTCCAAAATTGCCATAGAGAATTTTCCAAACCATGCCCTCGGGGATTGCTTGAGACCATACAAAGCGTTTTTTCACTTATAAACGCGGCCCTGATGCTCCCTAGAACAACAAATCCAGGTGGTTGCTCCATATAAAACCTCCTCATGTAAAAAATAATTTTTGACATCGAATTGAAACAAGGGCCAATCTAGATTAGCAACTAACGAAAGAAGCACACGAACAAAATAAATTTTGGCAACTGGAGAAAACGTCTGACTGTTATCAATATTATACGTTTGTGTATAACCCTTAGCAACCAAACAGGCTTTCAATCTTTAATTGGATCCACCGAGGTTAAACTTAAAAGTATGTACCCATTTGCAACCAACAATCTTTTTGCAGTAAGGCAACATGCTCCCAAGTCCCATTTTGATGCAAGACCTCCATTTCCATTTCTTATCTTTGTAATTTCCTTCCTTCAATCAAGCCATAGCCTTCTATCTCTCTTACAATTCCTCTCCATTTCTTTATTCCACTACAATTTCTTTTCTCAAAACAATACAAAAACGTGCATGTCACATCATCCCACCTTTCATCTATTAGCATTTCTCATCTTTCACCCAGTCACAGGATCGTGTGAGAACTTCATGTCTGGACACCTCCCATGGTACGGTATGATATGGTTGAAAAAGGTAAGCCGAACCCAAATATCTGGAATTAAATATTCACTAGTGTGGTGTTATGTACCTGGGGCATGTGATAAGGGTATTGTTGAAATTATATTAATGCCATCTTAATAGAATTATTAGGTTAGGTTTTTAAATAAGGTAATAGTCGAATTGTCACTTGGAAAGAATAAGAGAATATTAATATTAGGAAAATAAGGAGTCTTGCTCATAAAGCAAGAATCCCTAGATTAAGGGAAGTATATCCCATTATATTAGGTTTTTATTAGGAAGGGAATAAATGAATTATTTATTCCATTAGGGTTAGTAATATTTATGTAATATTTATTTAATTATTGTTTCCGTAATTCAAGCTTTGTAACCCTATAAATAGGGTATTGAAGAATGAAATAATATATCAAGAAGAAAATTATTATCATTCAACTCTTGTAGTTGATTAGGAGTTTTTTAGGGTTTCTCGAATAACCCTAACTTTAGGAGGCCTAGGGTATCTCGAATACCCTATTATCCCACACACTTTCCCATCCAAATTATACACCATTCATCCCCGTTACGGAGGACCGTAACAACTTGGTATCAGAGCCAGGTTTCGACATGGCAGAGATGGATATGAAGGCGCTCGCAGATCGGATGGAACGGATGGCCAAAAGAATGGAGGAGTTGTTGGCTGCCTATGGCATCAAGCTCCAGCCATCCCATGCATAAGGCCCATCTTGCCCAGAAGTCATCCGTACAGAAGAACAACCCACAAAAGCAACTTCACCATCACCCTTAGAAAATCTACCCGAACTGCAACCCACCAAAGAAATACCAACCCCACCACCAAGCAAAGAACCAGAAACCATCACTGTTCAAACGAAAGACCAACCCCCACCATCTCCACAAACACCACCACCTAACAACCCATCGGCACAAACACTATCCCTACCCAAAATTCCAGCCAAAGCCCAGAAAAACGATACCTCTTGGCCAACACCGGAAGCTCAGCCCCCACCATCACCTCCAAAAATTCTACCAAGTTCACCAACCAACAAGTCAATCCATCACCCACAGTGTCAATCCCTGAAACCACAAAGCCCAGCCACCCTCTCCACGAGTTCATCAACCCCGCGTCACCCATACCTCAAGACTACTCACTGTCAACCACAAACCAAAAGGACCAAACCAAAAAACCCACCCCCACAGTTGAAACCCTACCCCTTTCACACTGATTGGTCCAGAAAAAGGAAACGGGCAAGGTTCAAAACAAGACACTTCCTGGCAAGAACAAAGCCCCTTGCAGTGTCTAAGTTCGGTGTGAATAGGTCGGGCCGGGGAAAGAAAGACCCGGGCTTGGGCAAAAGAGGACCGAAGAAGAAGAGGCAGGTGCGGCGGGACAACGTCCGGGGCTTCAAGGTGCTGGAAATTCGGCGTTTAGCAAGGAAAAGGCTCGGGGAGCAGACCCGGCCGTGGCTCAGATCACAGTTCACTGGCCGGCGGCAGGGAACAGGGCTCGGGAGGATGGGTAGCGAACCAGAGAATCCGACGAAGTGCGGTTCCCCTCCAGATGGCGTTTCCGGTCACCGGCGGCCACCCAGCCGTCCCCCAGATGGCGATTATGCAAAGGACAGAGATTTCAGCATGAAGAGCGGCAGCCCAGACCTTGCCGTCCAAAACATGGAGTTTTTTCGGGCGAGCGATGGACATTGGAGAGATGCCGGGCTTCACTGGCGGAGGAGGAAGTTCGTCCAAAATTTCTGGCGGAGGAAGACCGAAGATTGCGCCCATGATTTCCGGATTTTTTGGGCTGGAAGAGGAGCGAAATCGGGTGAGGAGGGACGAGATCGGGGCGGCAGGCAAGCAGGGGTATTGTTTGGGAATTGGGGGAACCGACGTGGGATGCTGAGTCATCCACAAAAAAAAAAAAAAAAGAGTATAAATAAGAAGAACAGGTGGCAGGGCATGATTGATTTCCACCAAATGATGGACAGCTGGAGTCCATTAAGACTTGTGGAACATACACTGGGCTGAATTTTGTCTATGGGGCCACCTCGACACAGTATTGGCATATCTTGAAGAAGGGATTGCTTCTTTGTGGATTAATGGACAGACAACAATTGGAGCATATTTTTAGGACCTTGAGGACAAGGTCCATTTGAAGAGGGTAGGAGTGTTATGTACCTGGGGCATGTGATAAGGGTATTGTTGAAATTATATTTATGCCATCTTTAATAGAATTATTAGGTTAGGTTTTTAAATAAGGTAATAGTCGAATTGTCACTTGGAAAGAATAAGAGAATATTAATATTAGGAAAATAAGGAGTCTTGCTCATAAAGCAAGAATCCCTAGATTAAGGGAAGTATATCCCATTATATTAGGTTTTTATTAGGAAGGGAATAAATGAATTATTTATTCCATTAGGGTTAGTAATATTTATGTAATATTTATTTAATTATTGTTTCCGTAATTCAAGCTTTGTAACCCTATAAATAGGGTATTGAAGAATGAAATAATATATCAAGAAGAAAATTATTATCATTCAGCTCTTGTAGTTGATTAAGAGTTTTTTAGGGTTTCTCGAATAACCCTAACTTTAGGAGGCCTAGGGTACCTCGAATACCCTATTATCCCACACACTTTCCCATCCAAATTATACACCATTCATCCCCGTTACGGAGGACCGTAACATGTGGTTGTGCCCTCAGATGAATTGCCTTTCTTCCTGGTTTCCAAAAGCTGCACCTGTTGGAACCTGCATTGTCTGCTGTTTCTATTTCATAATGAAACTGAATAGTAGTTAGGCATATGCCATGAGGCGTGTATATACATAAGCTGGGTTTTTAGTGGGTTCAGCAATTAATCTCTTTGTACAAAAGAGTAACCATGTTGGAACTCTAGGAATACTTCATCCTTAATTGAAAATTAAAATATGCTATTTCTGGAATGTATGAGTGAAAAGAGTGTTAAAGCTACCATTCAGTATCAATGTGATTATCTGAGATCAGATCGTCCTATTAGTACCACAATAGAAAACATATAGAAATAAAGTCAATCAATATCATATGTCTTAAGATATGGATGTGAACAAATCATTTATATGAATGAGACAATCCAGTTGTCATAAAGATGTGAACAAATCATTTATAGGAATGAGACCAATCCAATTATGGTGGATTAGTATGTCTAAAATTGAGAAATTAGAGTATTGTAGTAGGTATAGTGATGATTGTAGTACTAGTGGCAATGACTTAGTGATGCTGGCTGTATGGTATCATGTATCATGGTGTTCGTAGTTGTGGGTGGTGCTGATAGAGTGGTTGTGCTGGCAGTGTTGGTGGCATTGTTGATGGTACCAATAGTGACACAATGATGGTGGTGACAATAATAATGGTAGTGACAGTGTCAAGAATAAAATCCAAAGTTCAAATTTCTATGATATTTTTGAAGTAACTGTCAAGGACTCAAGATTGAGAATTCCCAAATTACAACTTCAAATAAAATTCCATCCAAGCTTAACATTAGGGAGTTATTTTCACCCTCATAATGACTGGGATGCACCGTGTGAAAGTTGCGGGGGAGGGTGTGGAAGCAGCCATTATGGGTAACAGAATAGCATTTCCCTTTATCTTATAGGATGTCTTCAGCTCCACATACACCGCGCATTTTAAAGCTTTATCTGTAAGGAAGTTCTAGACCTAGAGAAAGAAGGTTATGATGAACAGCTAGCATAAACCCTCTGTCAACCTTTATGAGCGTGAATGCTAACAAGAATGGAATTGTATATGTATAGCTGATTTTGAGTAGTTGTTTGGAAGTTTCCTCAATCAAATGGACTACAATGCCTTGTGATACAAAATACATGTATTTATGTAAGCATTTGTTCAATGCACTGCCAGAATATATCTATCTCACTATGCTGCTGAATGAAAATGCCATCTTTTCAGGCTCATCGATACCAGAGTCTCCATAATCTTCCTTTGTTGATGATTTTGTGGCATTAGTCAGTTACGTGCTCATTTACAAGATGAACAACCAGTATGGTGAAGAGCATGTAAGCCATGGACCCTGGGTGATTGTATTGATTTCTAAAATCATATGGATCTTAAAACAATCTTTTTGCAGGACGAAGCAACAGTTGTGGGGTTTGAAGTTCCAAAATCACCTGACTCAAGTTACAACAACGTGTACCCTGGTAATGAAGACGAGGCACGGGACCCGCCTCTTGTCCCACCACATCTCCAAAACACCTTAATTAGCTACCCAGCAAGCAGAGACATTGCTGGAACTCTTCCATTGCCACAAAATGTGATTCTGAACCATCTTTACATTGAGAACAGGGAGCCCCCACGATCTGTAGTGGCGCTTGGGTTCACGCATCGATTCCGTCAAAAATATGTTACAGTTGTAGTTTACAGACCAGTTCATAGAAGGGGCAGTACCAGTACTTAACGGGTGTATAGAAGAAATAATTAGGTTGGTTTATTTGACCTTGTAATGATGGAATTAGTCATGGTAGACCCAAATACGAAATTAGCCGTGAAGGATGTTTATTGCGGCACAGCAGCTGATGCACTTAACATGTGTTTTATTAAACTTGTCTGTAGACTTGAGTTATTGATAGTCTCATGAGGCTAGACTTGCTACATAATGCAGAGTTTTTTTTTTTTTTTTTTTTTTCAACTGTTAGTTACTGTATGGGAATTTATGTATGGGAAGTATATGCATGAATCTGTGGACATCGACTAGGCATAATTTTGGTGTACTCTTCTTCGGTTGTATTTGCGACTTATCTTTGGATAGGAATGACATGGTTTTGCTGCTGTTGCGGCCAGTGCTCATGCGCGCATGAACCAACCCAACCCAACAAACAAGCTATGGGGCATCTGAGAATGTTTGGAGTGGCGCCTAAGCAGATGGCATAATTTTGGTGTAGTCCTCTTTGGTTGTATTTGCAACTTATCTTGGGACCTAGAGCTAGCATTGTCCAACATACAAAATAGGATACGAATGCCAGGATCCACAAGCTTATTTAGGACATAACATGATTTGATTATCTGGCTTTGAGGCTTTATAACAGTATCAATTATAAAAACACCTGAACGATGGAATGAGAATAATTTGTTTAATGCATTTATTGATGGATTAGGCCTCTAAAGATAATGTTGAGCACTATTCTTATGTGTTCGACTGTTTTCTATAGCCGTCTGATATGTTGATTGACGTATTATGCTTCTAACCACCATTTGCTTTATTATAATTTCATTGCATTGCATTATCTTCTGTCGTCATACGGCTGTGTATTGTATTTGAAGTCCATTATCATCAATACAAGTCAGGTGGTAGTGGAGAAAGGGAAACAATCTCGGAATATCATATTCGCCAAGTTCTCGATTTTCAAATGATATATCATATACGTGCAAAAGGACCTCCTTTCTGAAACTAGATCAAATTTTAGGGATCCTGCTACGATGCTCAACTGATTGGGATTTAATAGTTGCCATTTGCCCGTTAGGTTGTGACAGAAGGTTCTGAGGAGTTGGGAGATCCAACAAACTCCTCAATAAAATAAGTACCGAGTTTAATAAAAGCATTGAAAAAGAGAGGTGGAAATAGCTAGGCCAAATATTTGATTTGGTTCAATATCTTCTTGGCTTATAAAGAGGCAGAGAAGGTGGAGGGAGGTAATATGCATAAGAGCCAAGTATCTACAATCCAAGGGTGCGGCCCATGACCTTCATTTACGACGGAATAGCTCGTGAGATGCACGTGCAGTGGGCAGAAGATGCGGGGGGATGGAGAAGAGACCGTTAATGGTGGTGGGAGGGCTTGTAAGAGAAGGCAGGGGGTGGAAGGCGGTAGATCTGGCTTCTAAAAACCAAAAAGAGAAAAAAAATTAAAAAGGAAAGAAGAAGGATTTGAGACGTGAGTTTTTTGAAAACAACAAATTTTTATGATTATGGCATAAAAGAAGGTTTTGAAAGGGGATTATTGGCTTATTTGAAAGAAATTGTGGGTTGTCATGAAAGGTTCTCCTATGTAACTTGTTTGAGAGTTGTACATGTTATAGGTGTTAGTTTTGTGGTTGTATGGTTAGTTGAATTAAGTTGGCTACAAAAAAAAGAAAAAAAGAAAAAGAAAAGAAGGAAAACTAAGGGTTGTCCAGAAATTACAAATTTGGACAGCTTAATATGAGTTTTTGATTTAAATGGAGAGGATGGATGGAAGGGCTGTCCAGGGAATCAACCTTGGACAACCTTACATCTAGTAGAGTTAGGGATTTCGGAATGAGAAGGAGAGTGGAGGAGAGGTATCAAGAAAGTAAAATTCTAGACAACGTAGTTCTTTTCTTAATTTCTCAAAAAATTTGGATTAAATAAACCTTTCTAAACAGGTTATGTGATAATTGTTGGGTTTCAGGTGAAGGGGACACTTTTCCATGTGTCGACATCCAGGTAAGTGTTTACTTTAAAACTCCAAACAAGATACAAGTATGCTTTATCCTAAACTATTAATTTTGAAACAAGTGTCGGGAAATTTTATAATTGCTACATGATTATATATGTACTTCCTTGGATAATTATAAAGCCATGATCAATGATATGATTTCCATGTCATGTGATTTTAAATGTTAACGAGATGATATTTATGATATCATGAAAATTTCTAGATAACATGATGTTTCAAATGCTATTAATTTTAAAATTTGCATGATGATTTACAAATGACATGATTACATGATGCTTTATGACATAATCATGATTATGATAGTTTACGAAAGTGCACGTGCAAATTATCAAATTATGTACGTATGATTACGAACTCAAGAATCAAGTATGTTATGTTATGAAATAGCATGTGCACCATGTTTTTATGAATTTAATTACCCCACGGCACCATGATATGATGATGATATGATTATGATTATGACCGATTGACCGGTATAGAAACACATGGCCCATTGTTCAGGGAAGATCCCACCATATATAGGCAACTCCCCCGAGACCACAAGATTAAGCTCATGGACGTGTCGATCTGCAGCTAGCGCTCAGGATTTAAGAAATGAGAAAATGGCCCAAAAGGATATGTTTCAATAAGAAAGTAATTGAAAAAACGAAAGGAAATCGTAAATGATTTATGGTAAAACTTTTGATTAACCATGATGTTCATGAAAAACAGATAGGAAGGAAGTCGTAAGTGACTTGAAGTTATAATAATGATCATAAGCTTATGTTTCAAGATTTGATTACTTTTCATTTATTGCAAGTTTCAAAGTAGCAATTTTGCATGACCTATATATTATGACTTGTATTACGGACTTTCTTCAAGCAAATGTTTTTGTCTCATGTTTTGTATTTACTTACTAGTGCTCCATTTGTTTTGGTATAAAATGATTTCTGAAAAATGATTTCGGTATTTTCCGATGTTTGGTGGAGGCGAAAATAATGGTCAACCGGAAAATGATTTCCATTTGACCAAAAATGCATAATAAATTTCGGAAAATGATTTACACTTTTTAAAAACGTATATCATTTTCCGTAGATGGTAAACGCAGTCGACTCTCTTTTAAACAATGCAGTTGAGCTTTACGTTTAAACAGTTGACTATCACTAGATTCCGACAAGCCAAATTCCGACACCAGTCGGTGCCAGAATCCGACAAATTATGCTGGAATCCGGCGACGTCCGGCAACCGTTGCCGGATTCCGGCTGTATTGGGCCAAATTCCGACCATAGTGGCTAGAATCTTGCCGGAGCGGCCGGATCCCCGGCCATCTGGCTGGGATACTAGCCGAATTCGGCCTGGATCTAACCAGAACGGCCGGATCTCCGACTAGTCTGGCCGGGATTTTACCAGAACGGCAGGATCCCGGCCAGCTGGCCAGAATCTGGTTAGGACGGCCGGCTTCCGGTCAATTGGCCGGGATCCGGCCGTTTTGTGCCGAATTCCGGCACAAATGGCCAGATTCCGACCACTTTTGTCGGAATTTGTATGTGTCAAATATAAAAAAAAAATATTTTTATATTAACATTTTTTATTTTGTGAATAAAATTTAATTTTTTTAAATTAATATGATTAAA
Organism: Alnus glutinosa; assembly: GCF_958979055.1. Taxonomy (NCBI): domain Eukaryota; kingdom Viridiplantae; phylum Streptophyta; class Magnoliopsida; order Fagales; family Betulaceae; genus Alnus; species Alnus glutinosa. The sequence continues at coordinate 14,475,320 of NC_084894.1, read as the reverse complement.
TTAAAATATAAAAAATATTTATAATTTTTCGTACGCGCCAAACACTAAAAAATGATTTCAACAGAAAATATTTTTTTGAAAAATGACTTCCTTGAAAATATTTTACGACGGAAACTATTTTACACCAAAACAAATGGAGCATAAGTTGTGAAGTTTATCCATTTCACCTATAAACTTTGTTTATAAACACGGTTGAGCATGACCCTTTACATCATCATCTGTCTAGCTGGACCGTGGATTGAGATGATAGTGATCTCCATATATTCAGTTTTATCCTTTTCATTTGGGCGTTTTATTTTTTGGTTATAGGATATACAATATATCAACACTATGGCCACTCATGTAGTGAAATCATATGGTAAATATAAAAGTTTTAAATTTCTTACTGTATTCTTATTGCCCTCTGATTGAGTGCTAAGATTTTGTATTAATACTGGATCTGATAATGTGCACCTAAGTTCGCGCTCCCTTATTTCCCCAAATGAGGAGTGCGCGCGAGAGAGAGATTCCAAAAGAGACTCAATGCGAGACAAAAAAAAAAAAAAAGGTTGCTACCGAGAACTCCATTCCTTCTCTTGGTGCTAGAGATCCACCGTTTGCAGAGCTTGTCCTATTTGTTTCAAACACCCTTCATAATGTAATAATGACTAGTGCATCCATTGCCTTAAAACGGGGGTAGGTACTTTGTCGGCAGCAATATAAAATTGATCCACAAGTGCACTAGTTTACCCCATCTGCCACAGTATTAAGATGTTTTTTTTTTCTAATATATTTCAATTTTCAATTTTCAATTCAATCACCAATCAAAATAAAACTCAATGTTGTTAGTTTTATTGGCTACATTCTATTGACAAAATCACTACCATATTAGTGTACAGCTGAAACATGGACACCGTAATTATTCAGTGTCTTAACAAAATATTCATAGCATATTTTCCCAACTATGGAAAGGTGATGAGTACCAAATATTGTATATTTGGACCCCTTGATTTACATTAGTTAAACCTTTAGCCTTGTTATTTTCTGATGCTTTGGTTAGTTTTTGTGTTTTTATGTTTTGTAGGTCAATAAGTGAGGAATGACAAATTCATGTGAAATTGCTTGGAAAATTCGAAAGTTCTGAAGAACTCGATTGATCGAACTTAAATTTGATCGATCGAATTTTGCCCGAAGTCGATCGATCAAAATTTCCCAGAACTTACTTTTGCAGAAGCGCGCCAGAACACCCAATCAGGAGCGTCTCCATGACAAAAAGCAGTTCTCCCTCTGATTTTCGCAGCAGAACATGCTGGTTTCGTGACCTTGGTTGTCTCTAGCAAGAGAGGAACCCTAGAGGAGGTTAGATGAGTCATTTTACATGGGTTTTTAGCCCTAATTTCCTTCTATAAAGCCATAGCCATGCCTCCTTGTTGGGAGAGTTCAGAGAACAGTAGATAGGTTTAATTTCGTGCATTTTGTAGTTTATCTCAGTAGCTTTTGTTCTTAGACACTTTCTCTTTGTAAAACTTTTCTTCTATTTTCATGTTTGTTCTTCATTTTCTTGTGGTGTTCTTAGTCATGGAAGGCTAGTAACCTCAACTAAGGTTGATGATGAAACCTTTCCATTGATGACACTCACACTCTTGTTATACTACTTGCACATTTAATGATATATCATATTTGTTGTTCAAGTTCCATTCATTTAATGCTTTATCTTTTGCAATGAATGGCAGCACGTTCAAGGTGAATGGGCAACGACTGAAGCCATTTTTGGAGTTACAGAGCTCGGAGGTTGAGACGACCCTTTTAGAGGATCCATTCAAGTTTGGGGGAGTGCTCCTCTTGCAGTGTGCCCAACTTGCATCACCATTTCGGTATTGTATCTCTAGCCACATTGGGGACAATGTGTCATTCTAGTTTGGGGGTGGGGTAGACATTTCTGTCTGTTTTCATTTAATGTTTGCTTTGTTAATACTTAGACAAATATATATATATATATACACACCTTATTGTTAGTTGAGCATGATTACATCTTACTATGGTTTGCATCTCATTGGTTTGTTTAACATGTTAAATTTTGCATATCATTAAAATCTGAGATCTTTTGACTCATCTTTGGATTAGAGAGACTTGACATGTTTAAATTGTTTATCACAAGCACATTAGCATTGTTTCTATAGGGTATGAGATTTGAATTAAAAATTATGCGTCTTGAGATTTGTAGGATGACTTGTTGATGAAACCTTGGCTTATTGTTATATATATATATATATAAAACATTTTTCCTAGTGTGGGTCTACTTAGCTATCTAAGGGCAATGACAAGGTGAATTCTGGTAAGGAAAGGTCTTGGGATTTAAGTGTGTCCAGTGTGACCCCCCTCACCTACCTGGGAACTAACCTAGATTGTAACTTGGAGAACTTTGCTCCCCATTAGCAAATTCTTTTCTTTATTTTTGTTTGTCTTTTGGTTAAACATTTGTGTATGTTTGGTGTATGCTTGGTAGAAGATCATTGAACCTAGACTTGACATCTTTAGGTCCCGAAATTGAAAGAACTCTTAGGAGAAGGATTCGAAATTCTGTTGAAATGAAAGATAACATGCATGCGGGTGAGAATGAAAGGAATCGGGGAGAAAACGTCGATCATACTAGGACACTTAGGGATTTGTTTGCACCCGTTGCAACAAATTCTCCTTCATGTATAGTGTTACCCCCAACCAATGCCACTCACTTTAACCTCAAGCCTCGTGTCATCCAACTCCTACCCCCATTCCATGGCTTGGACCTTGAAAATCCTTATAGCCATGTGAAGAAATTCAAAGACATCTGTGCCACCTTCAAATTTCAAAATTTTTCTGAAGAGTCTGTGCATCTTAGGCTATTTCCTTTCTCACTCCATGATAGAACCAAGGCATGGTTGGATTCAAACATGCCTGGTTCCATCACTTCTTGGGAGAACTTGCTAAACAAGTTCTACAACAAATTCTTCCCCATGTCCAAAGTCAATGAGTGTAGGAAGGAGATAAGCTCATTTACTCAAGAAGAAGATGATAAATTTTCTGAGAGTTGGGAGAGATTTCAAGATATGTTGATTAAGTGCCCTCCACATGGATACGAGAAGTGGAGACTCGTGCAATTTTTCTATCAAGGATTAACTCAATCCAACCGTAGCATGATCGAGTCGATGAACGGAGGCGCATTTATGAGTTTGACGGAAGAGGAGGCGTATAGGACCTTAGATCAGTTATCCGACAATTCCCAACAGTGTGCCCAATTTGCATCACCATTTCGGTATTGTATCTCTAGCCACATTGGGGACAATGTGTCATTCTAGTTTGGGGGTGGGGTAGACATTTCTGTCTGTTTTCATTTAATGTTTGCTTTGTTAATTGATGTGAATTTTAAATGTACTCGCAAGTGCATGATCATTTGCAATAAAGGGTTTTGCAAGTGCGAGGTCGATCCCACAGGGAATTCTGTTTTTGAAGAACAATTTTGTTTCTAATCTAATTGAATCTTAACCTAGTTCCAAAAAAGGTTTGTTTTTTGGTAAAAAGAAAACAAACTAAATAAAGTAAAATAAAACAAAAGAAAAGGTACTAAGGTTTTGAAATCCACACCCACCAAATCATAGCAACATATTCTCATGCTTATCAATACACATCCGAAGTTCTCACCATACAAATCTTATGTATGTTTTACTATGCTTCATAAAAATCATTAAATTATTCAATGAATCCGTTCTTTGCACAAATCACAAAAGATATCCGGTTTAAACCAAATCATCAAATGTATCCGTAGAACGAAACACAATGAATATCCAACGTTTTGATAAATAAAAACCCAAGCAATCAATTATGTGAAATTATCTCAAATCATCAAATGTATCCTTGAATCACAAAAGATATCCAAGAATCATTCCACAAATTGAAAAGAAGTAAAACATAGGAAAAATTAAACCAAATAAAAACGGATAGTATAAACTTACATGAAAATATTGTTGCTCTTCAATGGCGAGGCTTCATCCTCAACCTTAGTTGAAAAATTAGCTACACATGGCTATTGAAAATAAAACCTACCCTAAAGAAAAACTAAACTAAAAAGAAAAGAAAAGAATATATTTGGTCTCTAGCTTCTTCCTTTTTCTTGAACCTTAGAGGTCTATTTATAGGGAGAAAACAAATCCTAGACGCTCTAGAATTTCTAGAAAAATCAGAGGTTAGTCTTCTAGTTTGAGTAGGAGACTCAAAACTCAATCCAAGAAGAAAAAGGACTCCAACTCCGTCCAGATTTGCGGCCTTTTATTGCGGGGCACTTTTGGCATATCAGACTTCTGAATTAGGAAAATCCTATTTCATAAGGATTTATATAAAATTGAGTTAGCTTTCCAACGCCACTTGATTCACCTTAATCGGATATTTGAGCTGAAAGTTATGGTCAAAATACTATGACATGTGCAGAATCTGAATTCTAATCCGATTTTGACTCCAATTAGAGAAATTCTGATTTAGTCCTCTCCTTGATGTGGTTGAACATACCCACATCCTCTAGGTCTTCTCAAAGTGTGCTTTCTTTCACCTTAAAGCTATTGTTTTCTCTCAATGACCTGCAAAATAATAAAATACCAAAACTAACAAAAAACATTAGAAAATAACAAAACTAAAGGTTTAGTAAATGCAAATTAAAGGGTCCACATATGCAATATTTGACACTCATCATTAATACTTAGACAAATATATATATATATATAGTTGAGCATGGTTACATCTTACTTTGGTTTGCATTTCATTGGTTTGTTTAACATGTTGAATTTTGCATATCATTAAAATCTGAGATCTTTTGACTCATCTTTGGATTAGAGAGACTTGACATGTTTAAATTGTTTATCACAAGCACATTAGCATTGTTTCTGTGGGGTATGAGATTTGAATTAAAAATTATGTGTCTTGAGATTTGTAGGATGACTTGTTGATGAAACCTTGGCTTATTGTTATATATATATATATATAAAATTTGCTTAAAATAATATCACCAATTTGACTTCTCATTGAGTAATCGGACCCCTTGCCTCATTAAGCATTGGGTGTTCGCGTAAAAAGATGGGAATTTCAACTTGGATGTTTGTTTGGCTAGTTTGACTTCGTAGCCTTTTTGACTTGAGTAATTAAGCCCTTAGGGATGTTTTTACATCTAATGCCCTAAAACCATCTGGTTTGGGAGTCACTAGCCCAACACTCGTTACATGGGTCAATTAGAAAGCTTAATGGAGTCAAGCATTGTACAGCCAACACAAAAATAATAAATAAATAAATAATAATAAATGTAAGTTAAGCCTTGGTTATTTTTATCTGATGAAGTCCTGCGAATTTTTTGATATATGTGCTTTGAGGAAAATCGAAACCCATGACTCTATGTTATTCACACCTTACACTTTTGAACATGTGTTGTCTCAATTTTCCATCTATGAGTTGATCGATTTTTGATAACATGATAATATGATATTCATTTTGTTAAATATACTCATGATGTGTGAACTATGTGTTTGAATGATGATTTTTGCTCAATTGATAATTCAGTACTTCAATGTTTGTGGGTATCATTTCTGACAAACCCTCACGAGACTTCACTCGTCCACTAGGGAGTCCTAGGGGTTTAAAAGGCTTGTTGCATATGCTAAATGCAATCGTTTCTCCCACGAAAGAGGATTTATGTTTCATGCTTTGATTTAGTTTTTCATTTTATTTTGCTAAGGGACTAGCAAAATGTAAGTTTGGGGGTATTTGATGAGTACCAAATATTGTATATTTGGACCCCTTGATTTACATTAGTTAGACTTTTAGCCTTGTTATTTTCTGATGCTTTGGTTAGTTTTTGTGTTTTTATGTTTTGTAGGTCAATAAGTGAGGAATGACAAATTCATGTGGAATTGCTTGGAAAATTCGAAAGTTCTGAAGAACTCGATCGATTGAACTTAAATTCTATCGATCGAAATTTCCCAGAACTTACTTTTGTAGAAGTGCGCTAGAACACCCAATCAGGAGCGTCTCCATGACAAAAAGCAGTTCTCCCTCTGATTTTCGCAGCAGAACACGCTGGTTTCGTGACCTTGGTTGTCTCTGGCAAGAGAGGAACCGTAGAGGGGGTTAGAGGAGTCATTTTACATGGGTTTCTAGCCCTAATTTCCTTCTATAAAGCCATAGACATGCCTTCTTGCTAGGAGAGTTCAGAGAACAGTAGATAGGTTTAATTTCGTGCATTTTGTAGTTTATCTCAGTAGCTTTTGTTCTTAGACATTTGTCTTTGTAAAACTTTTCTTCTATTTTCATGTTTGTTCTTCATTTTCTTGTGGTGTTCTTAGTCATGGAAGGCTAGTAACCTTAACTAAGGTTGAGGATGAAACATTTCCATTGATGACACTCACACTCTTGTTATACTACTTGCACATTTAATAATATATCATATTTGTTGTTCAAGTTCCATTCAAAATGCCTTAATATGACAAGTATTAGTGTCACAAGTATCAAGAAGGCAATTTCCGAATTTCAGGAAGATTCTGCATAGTTTATAACTCAGCATCTCTTGGTCTCAATCTTTTACAGCAAAACAAGAAGAAAGCTTCCTTTGAGTGTGTTACCCGGTGCCCAAACAGAAAACAAACTCCTATTCTCTCCTTCTCTTCTCCTGATCTGTACTTTCTAGAGAAGAAGAAACTATTCTCTTCTCCTAGCTCTCTCTTTGCTCTCTTATTTTCTCTGTTGTTCTCCCTGTTCTCGCTTGGTTGCAGCAGGAAAAGGATCCTCTCCATCTCTTCTTTGTTTTTATCTCAAACAACAGCCCAAACCTTCTCTGAAGCTCTCGGCCAGCCCTTGTTTTTAAAGAAAATAAAACTATGTCTCTCTGTCTGTCTCTCTCTCAAACAGTAAGTCTCTCTCTCTCTCTCTCTCTCAGACTCTCTGTTGCTCTCCCTATGTGTGTGGGTGTCGGCTGCACCTAGAACAGAAAAGAAAGATAAAAGAAGAAGTCTCACCTATGTCTCCCTCTTGGCCGGTTGGAAAACAACAAATAGGTAGCTCTCTCTCTCTCTCTCTTTCTTTCGGCAGAACTTGGTTCTTAGACTTGGAGTGCTTTTTAATATCTCAAAATATCATTTTGTGATATTTGGTAAGTTTCTTATTTAGCTTTGATTATTTGTTTTATCATTAAAAGTTATTAAATATTCTAATGTTTTAATATGGTGTTTAAAAAGAATTTTTAAAGTGGCTTGTTTGATTTATAAAACATGTCATTATAATGCCCGAGTAAAATGGATATTTTACAAAAGCATCATTACGCCGCCCAAATAGTTTAATATATTATTAGGCATTTGATATAATAATGCCATTTTTCTATCCAATTTTACGAAAGAATAAAATAAAAAATTATTTTATAACTATGTCGTTATGCCGCTCGCATGTTTTAAAAATACTATGGTTATTAATTATATTAATAGAATTGTTATGTCTATTTTTATTAAAAAAATGATATTAAACTTTTAGCATATTAATGCTATTGTAATGTTTGTTTTCGTTTATAAGCATTTAAGACATTAATAAATGCTGTAATAATGTCCACATAAAATATGTGGTAATAAAATATAATCGACCTATTTTATATGTTCGTTATAATGTCCAAAGGACATCGAGATGTTATATTTAGTTATTTAGAAATCAGAAACGATAATAGGAAATTATGTTTAAAAGTCAACAATGGTAAAAGAGTTTAAATAGGTTTTAGTAAATTATTCTGATTCATTGTTACATGTAAATAACTGTGCAGTCATCATTTCTATGGATCTCTCTTTGAAGTAAAAAATTGTAAGTATTTCTAAAATACTTACTGAGAGTGATATTGAGTTCCATAATATTGTGATTTATGCTTTTATTTAATTATATGTATATTTATTTAAAAGTATGCAAGTAAGTATTTCTAAAATACTTACTGAGGACGATATTGGTTTCTATAATGTTGTGATCTCTGCTTTATTTAATTGTATATGATTTGTTTGGGACTTTTCATATTTTACTATCATGAATCATGAGTCTACTAATAAATTGACTTTGCTTATTTTACTGTTGTGAGTTATGAACTAGCTAATAAGTAAGACTCGGGGTTTAAGTCCCAATGCACTAATCAATTAGCTAGACCAAGGATTAACGTCCCAAGGCAAAGACTGAAGGTTTAAGTCCCAAGGCTCAGTAAAACCGAAGGTTTAAGTACTAAGGTACCAATCACCAATAATTATAAGAACTGAAGTTTAAGTCCCAATGCACCAATCATCAATAAATGATAAGACCAGAGATGGTTAAAGACCCACAACACCAATATATGATACGATCGGAGATGGTTAAAGACCTACAACACCAATATATATGATAAGAATGGGGCATTGTTAAAAAGACCCACGACACCAATATATGATAAGACCGTATTATGAGTTAAAGTTTCACGGTATCTATAAATGATAAGACCGTATTATAAGTTAAAGTCTCACAGCATCTATAAATGATAAAACTGAATTTAAAGTTAGAGTTTCACGACACCTATAAATAAGATTGTGGATATGAATCTGTCATTACATCATATTGTTGCATTGTGTATTGTTAAATAAATCAATATTTCATTACATTATTGAAGGCAGTTGACTCACTTGATTACAATATGGGATTGTGGTAATAACTACAATCACATATATGTTTATCCAAGACAGGAGAAACGTTCGGACAATTAAGATCTTTATGCAGAACCTGTTATTTATGAATGTGACTTTTAAGTATTTCTTTAGTATGTAATATTCTATATGTTGGTTTGTACTAAGTTAAAACAATGGTTGCGAATTATTAGTGCTACATGTGTCACATATATTAATGCTTTGTGTGTATTTATTATGTGAGAACGCCAAATTATATTATTTAAATATTGAGGTAATTCAGTTAGCTCTGTTTTTTAATATTCCTAAGTTTTTAAGAAAAAATAATATTCCCCTATCAAATCTCAACTCTAATGATGTCGTAATATCACGTGGAAATCGAAAATTTTCACTTATTCCTTTTTGTAAAAAGCGGGGCATTACAGAGGTTGCTCTCAAAAAAGGTAATACTGTTACTCTAATCTCATCTCTACTACCTTTCCTACCTTCACTACAAAAAACCAAGTATTTTGATCCCCTTTTTTGAGCTTTTTTTGGGCATAAAACAACTCAAATCGTTTTGAGTTTTTTTTTTTTTTTTGCCATTTTCAAAATGACTCAATATATAGCATATGAATTCTAGGTTAGAGTCGTTTTAGACTTAAAACCGACTCTAATTTGTTGGAGTCGTTTTTAGGTATAAAAATGTCTACAAATAAAAATATAGATAAAATAATAATTTCATATATATATATATATACATACTTGATATAGAAAGAATATTGTTTACATATTCATACGCTCATAAACGATCACGTACACTCATAATCCGAACTCCATACCTCATAAACGATCACTATACTTGATGTACACACCAAGCCATAAAAACAAAACAATAACAAATAAAACGACATATCAACATAGTGTCACTCAACCCCAGACATATATAATACAAACTCCAAAACGTTCAAAGTAATTCCAAACATAATATACAAGTTACCTACTGAAAAATAAAGAGACTTCTAATTTACGGTGTGTGTGTGTGAACAATGTGTAACAAAATATCAAAAGTATGAAATTTAAATTAGACAAATATTTTGTTAACGAAGTGGAAACTCAATTAAGAGAAAAACACTCCGGGGCAGCCAAAACCAGGAATTTCACTATTCAAAAGACAAAGCTAGTAACAAGACAGTAACACTCACATACCCTTATGCAACGATCATATCTTGCACTTTGACACATAACCCAATGTGAATGCCTCCCAACCAAGTCTCTTACTTGATGGGGTCTTTAATGGATTCTTTTAACTTAGGGCTCCTCTCTAAGCTAGACTTCACATGAACAAAGTAACCACACACCGATAACAGCTAGAGCGCTAGCATATCTTCACAATATTTTCCTAAACACCCTCTCTAAGCTATAGAGAATTCAATACCGAATTCTGTAAATAATACATGCCTAGAGGCCTCAATTTATAGGCTTAGAAAACCTAAATTGCCACTGATTCAGATTTCTCTAGGCGGCATCCAGACGGAGTCATAGAGCGTCTGGATGGTGAACTGTGGAACTGCCTTTCCATAATGTGGTCCATGCGTTTCCATATTAAGGCCGTGTCCGGACGGTGTTGCCCTAACTTCCGAACAGTTGCAAGCTGTCTTTCCCGAACTGTGACTGCAAAGGAAAACTGGATTCTTCTTGAACACTGAAGAGCGTCCAAACATGTTGCCCTGACATCCGGTCGGATGCAACGTTGAGCTTGTCAGAATCTTCTAGACACTGGAGGGCGTTCGGACGCTAAACTAGATTGTCCGGACAGAAACAAGGGATCTGACTTTTGCTGAGTTGTCAACTGCGCAGAATCTTCTTGGAACTTTTGAAATAGGCTTCTTGATGCTTGTGAAATTGAACTTGTCATAATAAGGCTCTTTCCATCTTAGAGAAATAAACTCTAATAAACTAGAGATTCTGAATAATACGGTAACCCTGTTTAAGACAGCAACATTACATGATAGTGATTTCGTCAACAAAATGAAGCCAATAAAACTAACAAACTCTCTCTTTGGCCATTCTGGGACAAAAATCACTTGATCGGTTTTAAAATACAATTTTGTTCCAAAAATAAAAATACTCCCCATTTTTGTTTCAAAAGGACAAAGGGTAAACAGAGTATAGAAAAAACACAGTAGGAAAATTACCAATATTCAACAAAACATGAATAAAAGTAAAATGTCTTAAAATAAGAGCTAACAAAGCACATAAAAAGATGAGTAACAATAACACTCAATCCTTATCATCACAAGAAGGATGATGGTGCTCGAGGCACTCCTAAATGTCGATCTAACACTACTCTACTTTGACACTGATAGAGTTGACCTCCCACTGAATAGAACTCAAAATATCCATCATCTGAGCAAAGCTAGCATCATATGATGGAGGAGGAGGAGCAGTGAGGAGGAGGCTGTAGCATGCTGATCATCTTGAGCTGGAGGAGGCTGAGGTGCTTTGCCTTGACCCTCAAATCGAAGTTGAGCATTAGATTTCATGAGAGTCTAACTCCCAGGAGGATCTTGAACTCATATCCTAGGCTCAGCAGAGATGTTTGTCACAGACTGAAGATAGATCTTCCTTACCAAGCACGCAAAATGATCTTCTTCCACAAGCAGAAAGGCATCCTTATAACCAAAGCATATAGAAAATGAGCCCTCTTCAATACATGCTCACTCCTACGAGCTGTGGGCTAGAGATTGTGCAAAACAATCTTTACGAACAGCCGGTGCAGGGGAGAAAAGGCACCAATCTTGATGTGTGAGTGTGCTCGCTCTTCCCCCTGAGGATGGACATCAAAGAAATCCATAATTTGCTCTGAGCTAGGAGGCTCCAATACCCTTGAGAAAGGACTGGCTGAAATAGCAAGCACTGGGACATCAATAATGGAACCGATAAGCCGAGGGTTGATCCAGATAATGTGCCCGCGGACTGTAGTCTAAAGAATGATCCAACTGTCATCATCCTGAACCATCTGCATGTACCCATAAAAATCACGCACTAGCCGGGGATACACCGGGCATGCACAACTGAAAAGGTATCCCCAGTGATTGGCTTGGATCATCTCAGCAATAAAATCCGAAGGAGCCACCATAATATATGTTGTGATTCCTCTTGGGGATGACCTGCTGATTTTCCATGTGATCCCTAGTGCAACAATTCCTTCTTCTGTCCTCTATTTGACCCTGCGCTGAGAGCTGCCTGAAGACATATTTCTGAAAAAAATGCAAAGAAATATATGCCCAAAAATGCCGCACAGTTAAAACTTGTTAGTTCCAAAAAAAAAAAATCGGAATTATAACGGCAGTAATATGGACTTCCCACAAATTACACATGTAGAAACAAATAGTCCAAAACAGTTCAAGCAGATTATTAAACCCAATCTCAACAATCAAAGATCCTTAAACAATATTTTATCTCAAAAATATTCCAAAGATAGTCCTAATATTCTAACTGTTAAAATAAACTGAAAAGAATATAAAAGACATAGAAAAATACCTGGAAATGAGACAATATGCAGAAAAGGACAAAATATGATGAGAACTCATGATAAAGCATGAGAAAAATGCACCAAGAAGTAGAAAAAAATGATGAGAAAAGTGATGTTGTGCGACAGCAGAAGAGAAAAGAATGTGATTTTAAACCTGTAGGGTACGCGTCTGGATGTATCACTTAACCATCCGTACGACTACTGCCAAGTCAGCATTCAGCAAGGTTGTGCGCGTTCGGACGCCAGAACAGGTCCGTCCGAACACTCCACATTGAAAATCTGAAACTAGAGAAAAATTTGGAGAAAAATAATTTTTCTTGAAAATAGCTTCAGAACATGCATGTATAATTAACTAATAAGACAGTCAAATAGCAATTTAAAAATATGCAAAGATATAATTCAGAGTTAATTATTCAACTGTAACGACCCGCCTTTTACAAAAAGGCGTAAGTGAAAATTTCGATTTCCACGTATCATTATGACATCATCAATGACGCCCTCAAAGTATAAATTAGCAGCGGAATATAATTTTCTTTTAGAAACTTAGGAATTGACACAATCACACTTTGAACTGACTGAAATACTTCAATAAATATACATAACTTGTCTTTACATAATAAATACACTCAAAGCAGTAAACATATGTGCCACATGCGGCACTTAATAAATACACAGTTATTGTTCATCTACATAATGTAAACTAATACATATCAATTGAAATTCATAAAAGTCCTATTTATAAATAAAAAGCCTAGCACTCTGATCTATCTCCTGCCCTGCACAATCATATATGTGATTGTGATTATCACCACAATCCCATACTGTAATCAAGTGAGTCGTTTTGTTTTCAATAATATAATGACATACTGATTTACTTAACTATATACAATGCAACATATGATGTGATGAAAATTTTATATACATAATCTTAGTTACTTTCTTATGCACTCCTCTCACACCAGGGCCATTAAATCCCTGTTTGTTTAAGCGGCTATATATTGGAGCACAAACTCCCTTACCATGTCTTATTAACTTTTCTGCACTAGTAGTCAAAGTAGCATACTTAGTACATTGGTTATCCCAACAACCAAGTATATTGACCATCCCGACAGTCAATTAAGTAGCCATAACTTGCCTATTACATTGACCATCCCAACAGCCAACTTGTACTTATTATTGTTTTTCGCACAGGCGGTAGGTCTGTCCATTGGTCATCCCAACAACCAACTTGTTATTGACACTACATCAGAATTATTAACAATATGCAATATACTATCCCTATGCATACAATTAAATAACGTAGAAATCATCACATTATCAAAACAAGATCACTCAGTAAGTATTTTAGAAATACTTACAGTTCTTCCCTACTACAGAAAGTGTTCACAGATAAATGTTCACTGCAATATAATTATATTCAAATGATAGTGAATTAATATAATTCACCAAACATACAATTTAACCCTATACCTATCTCTAATTTCTTAATCCTATTACCATTTTGACATGGTAACGACATACAAAATCAGTTCAGTATAATGCCATATATTTAATATGGGCATTATAACAACATTTATTAAAATGGCTAAAATGCCATTTTCTATCAAAATTACCAAAATACCCTTTTTACTGAAAATGATTCTTTTCGTTCGGGCATCACAACGACATGATTTATACTTCTAACACTCTGATTTGAAAACTCTTATTTTAAAACATAATTTATAACATCAAAGGATAAGAATTTTATCCAAAATATCTTTCGGATATTTTAAGAATTTTATCCAAAATATCTTTCGGATATTTTGTAAAATATCTCAAAATATCTTCTGCGATATTTTGCAAAATATCTCAAAATATCTTTTGAGATATTTTGTAAAACTTTACTAAAAGCAATATTCATTTCCCAACAAAACATATACTTTTTCTCTTAAAAGCACCTTATACATATATTTACATATCTTATCAAACAAGTCATACATATATATTACATATATACATATATCCTTTTAAAATACTACCCACTCCCTCACATATCTCATTTATCAATGTAATACCCGAGAAAATACTACGCTTAGGATGATAATGCATAAATAAAAATATGTGTACATGCATGCATAAGTATAAGGCCTAATAATTATTATTGCTAGTTTAAATAGAATTGTATATATAAGTAGAGAAATTGGATTAGTAAAGAAATTACTAACCAAAGTAGATTGAGCGACTTTGGAAGCGAAGTCGATCAATCGGATATTAGATCGATCGAGCAACTTAAAATTTGCAGGTAAATAGGATTGATCGAGCGATTCTGGGTCGAAGTCGATTGTGCGATTGAATAGTTGATCGAGCGACTTAATTATCCACTGCGGTGCAGTTTACGTGTAAGCTGCAATTGGCGATTTTCTACCTTTGATTCTTGAACCCACACCATGTTCTCGGTTCCAGAAGAACATATCCCCTTCTAGTTAGTCTAGTTAGCCCAATTTAGTTCAATACCAACTAGATTTTCATAGATATCAAGTAATTATTGCTTAAAGATGTGGAATAGTATCCTAGGGGATCTGGGCTACGATTTTGAGGGATTATTTGGCTTCAATCCAACCATTGAAGAGCCTCCCTACTGGTTTAATCTCAACTATCCACGATTGCTAAATAAGGAATGCATGGGTGATCAATTTTCATAAAGGAAAAACTAAATTCTAGCAACCACTCTCACGTAACCCGCTGTCTCTCTTTACTATTAGTTCAGAAACTCTAAGCTTGGAAATCTCCTTGTTTCACCATGTTTTCAAGCACCTTGTAATCTAAAACTAAGCCTTAACTACCTCCTTTTCACAACAAAATTAGTAGAAATTAAAACAGAAACCATCCCTGTTCCAAGACCAAAAATATAGCATCATTGGTGCTCTTCCTTTTCTGGACAGCAGCACTTCCTTTCTTCTAGGTTATTTTAGAGCAACATCAAGGAGTTTTTGGCCAATTCTGGGCAGGATATCAGTAAGTATAAAAATTAAGGAAAGTGTGTGTGCAGGTGTGAGATGTTGTTGATTTATATATGTGTATATATATATATATATATATATATATATATATATATATATATATATATATATATATATATATATATATATATATATATATATATATATATATATATATATATATGTGTATGTGTGTAAATGTGTGTGTGTGTGTGTGTGTGTTTACTGCATGAGGTGAATGAGTTGTGTATGAGTGAAGCAAGAAATGCATGTGTATTATGTGGGTTTGGCCAGTGAAGGTTGGGTGTGTACGTGAAGAAGTAGACTAAAAGAGAAAGAGACATGTGCTTGTGTGCTTCAAAAGAGAGACAGTGAATGATTTCAAAGAAAATGAAATGTCTGTGTGTTTGAATTATTTTTATAAATATACATACATATATATATACATATAAAGAATTAACTTAATTATGGTGGTGTTATTATACTACTCAAATATTTTAAGTTGATAAGTGGCATTCAATATTCTAGTAACAAAGGACAAAATAGAAATCCCGTTATGAAATTCATTTTTATATATGGAAGATAATTTCCTAAGGATAAATGTAGTAATAATAAATGTTTTTGTAAGTGTCATTTTCACTAATTTAGTATTATTACATGATTGTAATTATGCAGTTGTAGATGAAAATCTTTGGAGCAGAAATAATAAGTATCTCTATACTTAATGAGGACGAAGCTGGTTGACTTTTCCTATAATATTGTGATTATTGCTTTATTTACTTGTTTGCATATGTGACTTTTCATATTTTATTATTTTAATAATCTATTTAATAACAAGATGTGGATCTAGATCCACAGTGGTACATGACATGATGGGTTTTCATTTATCAAAATGTTGGATATTCGTTGTGTTTCATTCCATGGATACATTTGATGATTTAGTCAAAACTAGATATCTTTTGTGATTTGTGCAAGTTTGGATTCATCGAATGATTTAAACAACTTTTGAAGCAAAGTAGAGCATACCTAAGATTTGTATGAGAGAATTCGAAATATGTGTGGTGAGCATGAGACTATGTTGTTGTGATTTTGTGGGTGTGGATTCCAAAACCCTAGACCCCTTTATTTTCATTATTTTTGTTTATGTTTTCTTTTGTTAAAAATCACTAAATTTGGAACTAGGTTAAAATAGGATTAGTTTGAATAGAGATTAATTTTTGCAACACAATTCCTTGTGGGATAGACCTCGCACTTGCAAAACGCTATATTACAAACGATTCGTGCACTTGCGAGTATTATAATTTGCACAACAACAGATATAGATAAATTGTACACTACTCTCTGCTGTACGGACGAGCAGAAAGTTCAGTACCTCACACTGCAGCATACGGGAGAAGCTGGGAGATGGTGGAATGCAAGGAAGGTGCTACTTTGGGAAGAAACAGTGATCACTTAGGAGATGTTCAAAGTGGAGTACAACAGGCGCTTCTTCCCTCGATCCCAGAGACAAATTCGGGCAATAGAATTTCAAAATCTCGTGCAAGGTGACATGACTGTAGAACAATATTCAGCTAGATTTATGGAGTTAGCTAGGTTCGCGGCCAACCTCATTCTTGATGAAGAAACGAAGGCAGAACGATTTGAGAATGGCCTCAACCCTCGTATCAGGGAGAGGGTAATCTATTTTGAAATAAAGGACTACGCCAGATTGGTGGAAGTTGCATCCTTGCCGAAAGAGGTATACGAGAATCAGCAGTGGCATATGAATTGAAGAAACGTTCAAAGCAACAGATGACATGCCCGATCAAGAGGCTAGTCACTGGAAGCGGTTCTAGACTGAACGCAGGTAAGAAGTTCCTGCCAACAGCAAAAAATCAAAGAACGTTTTGCAATAAATGCTCAAGGACACATGAAGGAGATTGTAGGCAAGGAACATCATCCTGCTTTAAATGTGGTAAGCCTGGACATTTCCTGAAGGATTGCCATATGAATGCTGCTAGAGGAACGAAGCCTCAAGGGAGTGGAACTCAGGCTTGAGTATATTCTCTCACACCTAGAGGAGTAGAAGAAGAGGAAGGTGAAGGTGAAGAAGAAGATGCAGATGTAGTAACAAGTACCATCCCTTTATTCGGTAAATTAGCAAGTACTCTTTTTGATTCGGGTGCAATGCATTCCTTCATAACATCTACATATGTTAAATTATGTAGCATGACCACTCAACCCTTGAAACAAAACATAATTGTATCAACACTTGCTGGAGATGTAGTTACATGTAGAAAATTTATTGAGGACTGTCCTATCATTATAGAAGATAGAGTTCTACTGGCAAACTTAGTAGTATTTCAAATTCTAGGATTTGATATTATTTTAGGGATGGATTGGTTGTTGAAGTACTACGCTAATATTGATTGTAGAAAGAAAGAAGTTATTTTTTGGTCACCGAGTGAGGAAGAATTCAAACTTTGTGGATCTTGAGTGCGAGCCACTCCACCTCTTCTTTCTGCAATCCAAGCAAGACAGAGCATTAGAAGTGGTGCGTAAGCATTTCTACCTTATATCAAGTCTGAACCAGAGGGAGAACATAAGCTGGAAGATATACTTGTAGTGCGCGATTATCTAGATATTTTTACGGAAGTCACAACCAGATTGCCGCCTGTTCGGGAGATCGAGTTCACTATCGATTTGATGCCAGGGACTCAACCCATTAATAAAGCACCATACCTTATGGCGGCCTCTGAATTGAAGGAGCTGAAGAAGCAACTGGAAGACTTGGTAGACCAGGGTTTTATTCGACTTAGTGTCTCACCATGGGGAGCGTCCGTTTTGTTTGTAAGGAAGAAGGATGGATCTCTGTGTATGTACATTGATTACCGCGAACTAAACTGGGTGACAATCAAGAACAAGTACCTGTTACCGAGGATTGACGATCTCTTTGATCAATTGAAGGAAGCTACGGTTTTCTCTAAAATCGATCTTCGATCGGGATATCATTAGCTCAAGGTGATAGAAGCAGACATACCAAAAACGTGATACGTACGCGCTATGGTCATTACGAATTCCTAGTCATGCCATTTGGAGTGACTAATGCACCTTCTGTGTTCATGGATTTAATGAATCGGGCGTTTCACAAGTACCTTGATCAGTTCGTAGTGGTGTTTATAGACGACATCTTGGTTTATTCCACCACCCACGAAGATCACGAAGAACATCTGAAGATGGTGCTGAGCATCTTGAGAGAAAAGAAGCTTTTTGCCAAACTCAAAAAGTGTGAGTTCTGGTTGAAGGAAGTCTCTTTCTTAGGTCACGTAATCTCAGAAAACGGAGTAGTGGTTGACCCGAGGAAGATTGAAGCCGTGATGAATTGGGAGCGACCATCGAATGTAAACGAGATTCGGAGTTTCCTAGGATTTGAGGGATACTGCCGAAAGATTTGTTGAAGGTTTTTCCAAGCTTTCGGGCCCTTTAATTGCTTTGACAAAGAAGAATGCTCATTTCATCTGGAATGACGAATGTGAAGACTGTTTCCAAGAACTAAAGCAAAGGCTAGTATCTGCACCTGTCCTGACCTTACCCAAGGAATCGGAGAAATTCGTTATCTATAGCGATGCATCTCTTCAAGGTCTAGGTTTCATGCTTATGTAGCAAGGAAAGGTGATCATTTACCCATCTAGACAACTGAAGGACCACGAGAAGAACTACCCCACGGATGATTTGGAACTTGCAGCAATCGTCTATGCTTTGAAGATTTGGAGACATTACTTATTTCAAGAAATAATCGAAATCTACATTGACCACAAGAGCCTCAAGTATATCTTCATGCAAAAGGAATTGAATATGAGGCAACGAAGGTGGCTGGAGTTAATCAAAGATTACGACTGCCATATCATGTACCACTTTGGGAAGGCGAACGTTGTAGCAGATGCGTTAAGTAGGAAGTCGTGCAGTAAAGTTTTAAATTCCATCACCACCCTAGATCAACTTGCTCAACATGAGGAGATGATCCAGTTAAATGTCGTAGACGAACAAGCAGCTTTGGCCACTCTAGTTATTCAACCATTAATTTTTGATAGGATCAAAATGGCTCAAGGAAGTGATCTTGAATTACAGGAGCTGATGGAGAAGGCTAACCACGGTGACGCTCCTGGATTTCATTTCACAGACGACGATTTACTAAGAATGGGAGATGCCAGGATTGTCATACCTAATGATGTAGAACTGCGAAGAGATATTCTAGATGAAGCTCACAAAACACGATATACGGTTCATCCAGGGAGTACTAAGATGTACCAAGATTTGAAGAAGAAATTCTGGTGGCCTGGCATGAAGCAAGATATTGCTGAATTAGTGACTCAATGTTATGTTTGTCAACAAGTGAAGGCTGAACATCAGAGACCTACAGGACCTCTTCAACCTTTAAGTATACCTGAGTGGAAGTGGGATCAGATTGCCATGGACTTTGTGGTAGGTTTGCCAAAAGCACCCGGTGGCCAAGATTCCATTTGGGTTGTGATTGACAGGCTTACCAAAAGTGCTCATTTCATACCATTTCACATCACCGACTCTGTGCCCAAGCTAACTGAAATGTACATTAGAGACATCGTCAGATTACATGGAGTGCCTGTCTCTATTGTATCTGACAGAGATTCCTATTTTACTTCTAGATTTTGGAAATGCTTACAAGACGCATTGGGAACGAAGCTAAACATTAGCACTGCCTATCATCCTCAAATCGACGGACAATCGGAAAGAACTATCCAGATTTTGGAAGACATGTTAAGGTTATGCGTGCTCGACTTTAAAGGTAAGTGGATAAAATATTTACCTTTAGTCGAATTTGCTTACAACAATAGTTTATAGGCAACTATTGGAATGGCACCATATGAAGCGCTATATGGATGAAAATGTAGATCCCCACTATATTGGGATGAAGTGGGTGAAAAATACCTCATCGAGCAGGAAATGATACAAGACATGAAGGACAAAATCTCAATTATTCGGAGAAGGATGTTGACAGCACAAAGCCGACAAAAGAGCTACGCAGACAAACACCACCGTCAATTGGAATTCAATGTGGGTGACCTTGTGTATCTAAAGGTCTCGCCAATGAAAGGAGTAGTGCGGTTTGGCAAGAAAGGGAAGCTGAGTCCAAGATTTGTAGGACCCTTTGAAGTTAAAGAAGTGGTTGGCCCCGTGGCATACAAAGTGGAACTACCGCCAGCTTTATCTGAAATTCATAACGTCCTCCATGTATCGACCTTCAGAAAGCATGTTCATGACCCATGTCATATCGTGGATTTTGAACCCCTTCGAGTACGAACAATTGCCTGTTCAAATTCTTGATCGCAAAGAGCAACAATTAAGGATCAAAACTATTCCTTTAGTTAAAGTCCTTTGGCGAAACCACGTTGTTGAGGAAGCATCTTGGGAACTTGAACATGAAATAAGGAACAAATATCCACATTTGTTTTGAGGTTTGAAAACTCTTTGTAGTATTTGATTGAAATGCTTGCTGTGTTTTTAAATGTCATACATATGTGTTATATATTTGTTAGTCTTGGTTTCAGGCATGGACCCACAAGGGAATCCTATGCCACCTGGTTTCCCACTAGTACCTCCTACACCTGTTGATGTCCCTGAAGATCCACCGGCACATGCTGATATTCCTTTGGAGTAGCTTGCTGCCCCAGACTTGTTTATGTTAGGACCTGTCCCTTTGGGTGTGTTTGATCCAGTAGGAGAGTTCATGTTACTGCGTCAGACTTTTATTTATAACCAGGCCCTTAACGAGGTAATACTTAATAGGATGGTCCAAATACATCAGGATATGGGAAGGCACATTCCGATGGAGGATTTTGCCCTAGCTCATGAAGACGAAGACCAACTAGAGGCAGAGGCTCCTATTGACCAAGCAGAGGAGATTCCTAAGGCACCACCCATGGATATCTTCATTGATGATGAAGATGACTAGGTAACAAGAAAGAAATTATTATTTCTTGATTGTTAATCGTTAGCATCATGATTATTAGGATTACAAATTTCGAGGACGAAATTTTTGTAGGAGGCGTGGGATGTAATACCCGGGAAAATACTATGCTTAGGAAGATAATGCATAAATAAAAAATATGTGCACATGCATTCATAAGTATAAGGCCCAATAATTATTATTGCTAGTTTAAATAGAATTGTATATATATATATAAGTAGAGAAATCGGATTAGTAAAGAAACTACTAACCAAAGTAGATTGAGCGACTCTACAGTCGATCGAGCGACTTTGGTAGCGAAGTCGATCAATCGGATATTAGATCGATTGAGCGACTTAAAATTTATGGGTAAATAGGATCAATCGAGCGACTTTATGGTCGATCGAGCGATTTTGGGTTGAAGTCGATTGAGCGACTTAATTATCTAGTGCGGTGTAGTTTACATGAAAGCTGCAATTGGCGATTTTCTACCTTTGATTCTTGAACCCACACCATGTTCTCGATTCCAGACGATCATATCCCCTCCTAGTTAGTCTAGTTAGCTCAATTTAGTTCAATACCAACTATATTTTCATAGATATCAAGTAATTATTGCTTAAAGATGTGGAATAGTATCCTAGGGGATTTGGGCTATGATTTTGAGGGATTATTTGGCTTCAATCCGACCATTGAAGTGCCTCCTTGCTGGATTAATCTCAACCATCCAAGATTGCTATATGAGGAATGCATGGGTGATCAATTTTCATAAAGGAATGAAAATATTTATTGACCTCTAATTTAAACCTAGTGTGTGTGTTTGTGTGCAAACAAATATCTTAAATGTGGAATTTAAATAAGACAAGATATTTGTTACGAAGTGGAAACTCTATGAAGAGAAAAAACCACTCTGGGGCAGCCAAACCCAGGAAATCCACCATCCAAAAACAAAGCTAGTTGCAAGACACTCGTACTCACATAACCCTATGCAGTAGTCATACCTTTAACTTTGACGTGTAACCCAATACGAACGCTTCCCAACCAGATCTTCCACTTGAAGGGGTTTTTGATGGATTCCTTTACCTTAGGGCCGACCCCTAAGATAAACATCACACGAACAACTTAGCACACACCGGCAACAGCTTGAGAGCTAGCGGATCTTCGATTCTCCCTAAACACCCTATCAAAGCACTATGGAATTCATTGTCGAATTCTATACAAAACACTAGCCTAGAACCCCTATTTTTAGGCTTCAAGAGACCTCAAAAACTACTGAGATTCGGACTCTGGCTGGCGAGCGTCCGGACGGAAAATAGCCTCGTCCGGACGGTTTTCTGAGATATCCTTTCAGAAACAGTTCAATTCTATCTTTATCAGGTTCACGTCCGGACGGCTTGATCGAGTGTCTGGACGGTCTTCGCTAAAATCCTTTCCTCGTTCAAACAGAACTCTAGAATATTCTAAACTACTGGACATCGTCCGAACGTGTTGCCACTTCGTTCAGACAGCTTGCAGAGAGTTCCCAAATAGTGTCGACTTCTGAAATCAAACTCCTTGTTGAATACTAATTGACCTAGCATTTGGACGGTGTTACTCTGATGTCCAGAAGACTTCATCGTTATCTGCTGGATACTGAGGAGCGTCCAGACGCCTTTAAAGGCCCGTCCGGACGGTTGTACATGAATCGATTGTTTTTGTCTTGGATTTTGCAAGGACTCTTCATGGACATCTTTAAGCAGCTTGTGATTAGTTATTGTCTTTGATTTGATCATTGTCTGAATACATGAAGATTTTGAATTGAAAATCGACCATCCTGTTAAAACACAACCATTACATAAAGTGTTTTTTCTTTATCCAGAATGTAGACAATATAAAATACTAACCAACTCCCCCTTTGGCCATTTTGGGACAAAAACACTTGACCGGTTTGGAAACACATTCCCGGTCTAAAAAATCAAAAAATACTCCCCCTTTTTGTCACACAATGATAAAGGGTAAACAGAGTATTAATTAAAAACCATAAGTGTTTAAACAAAATGTCAACACAATTTTAAAATTGTTTACATACAAGCAAACAACAAAAAGAACAATAATAATAATAAAAAAATAGTCCTCATCATCAGCCGTGGGGTGATGGTACTGCAGGCACTCACGGATGTCAATCTGACATTGTTCCACATGCTCTCCAAGAAGAGTAACTTCACGCTGGAGAGCTCCCATGGATGACATCAACTGAGAAAATGCAGCCTCTATATCGAAAGTAGGGGGCACAGCTTGGGATGATGATGATGCAGCTATTGGTGGAACTGATGGTGGCTGAGGAACACCGCCTTGAGCCTTATGCCTCAACTGGGCATTAGACTTCATGAGAGTCTGTATGCCAAGGGGATCTAGAATCCGTGAGCGGGGCTCCGAGTCTGAAATATTTGGCACAACCTGAAGGTAGATTTTAGTGATCAGACACCCAAAAGACAGACTCGTGTTCTTCTCATCTCAAACCTCGAGGATAGTGTACAAGATGTGTTTGTACAGGCAAAAAGGATTCCGCATCACAATGGCATATAGAAGGATGGCCTTCTTGAGGGTAAGTTCACTCCACCGAGCTTGAGGCCAAAGGTTTGTGACAACAACCTTTGCTAAGAATCGGTGCATAGGAGCAAAGGCACCGATGTTGGTCTAGGAGTGGGACTTGTCCTCGAGCTGTGGTCTCGTCCCAAAGAAGTCATGTAAAAACTCAATGCTTGGAGCCTCATCAGGAAAAGGAACTTCGGAGATTGGTAGAACAGGGATCTCGATCACAAAACTAATAAGCTGAGGGTCTATCAAAATTGTTTGGCCTTTGACCATAGTCTGCATGATCAGTCCTCTATCATCATCCTGAATGACTATCATATGGCCATAAAATTCCCGTACCAGTCTGGGAAAGGCCTTGCGGGTACAATTATATAGGTATTCCCAGTTGTTCTCCAGGAGCATCAGAGCGATGGGAAGCAGAACTGGGTCTGGTAGATCTTCGCGGAGAAGATTCTGCTCAGATAGGACCTGACGTGATTGGATATGATGCAACCAATCAATAATTGATTCTTCAATTCTTTGCCAAACATTGGGAGGTGAGTTGTCGGAAGACATAATTTCTGGACTGAAAAAAACACAGACAGAAATTCATGAAAGCATTAATTCCTGTTAGTCCAAAAAAAAATTTAGGCATTATAACGGCTGTAAAATGGACTATCCATAACTTACAACATCAAGAAAACACAACCCAAACAATATTGAGAACCAAATATGCAGAATATCAAGCTCAAATAATAACATATGTTGAGGAATAATACACATTAAACTCAACATAATAGAAACCCAAAAACACCCTATTTTAAGCATAGAAATGTAAAAGAAATAAGTAAAAGAGTATTAAAAACATACCTGGGGTGGAGAGAAACTGCAAAGATGACACGTGCACGTGAGAAATACGCATAAAAATCATAAGGAACATGCACAAGACGACAAAAAGCACCAAAAGGGGCGAAAAAATGGGTTGCGGCATAGGAAGAACGCGATTTAACCCTATAGGGTTCACCGTCCGGACGGAACTTAAGTGATGTCCGGACGTAGTGCCACGTAGAGATAGCAAAAACACACTCGTCCAGACAAGAAGAATGAATGTCCAGAAGAATCAACCGTATCGTCCGGACAACCAGAATAATTGTTTGGACATATAGGAGCACTGTCCAGACATCCCAAAAACATCGTACGGACGCTTCACACAAAAGAATCTGAAAAAGAGAGGAAAAAGAGCAGAAAAATATTTCCCAAATAATTTCCAGAGCACGCATATTTATAACACTGATATCTTAGTTCAATTAGCACTTTAAAAAAAATCCCAAGATATAATCGAGAGTTATGTTTTAATCACAACAAGAATTTCCCTGCAGAAGGACATTTTTTAATAGACAACTTAACTCATGCAATGCATGTGTGTGTGTGAAGGCTTTCTCAATAGCGTATGAAGTATGCTGTATTGACTTAAATCACCTGAATTTTTCAAAGAAGAGAGAAAATCAATGTTAGATCAGTCAAAAGTCAAACCTTATTATGCTATAGGGCCTAGTTACCTTCATCTGATACACTCTCCCTGAGCTGCATCACTTTTCTTTTACTATGTCCTTTAGTGACCGTCTATTTCCACAATGATGTGGTCACTGACTGTTTCTTTAGGGACAAGATCAAGAACAGGTTTAGCATAAGCAGTGGATCTTTTTATTTATCCATTTTTATTCAGTTTTGAATGCCTTTTATCACTTGGTGCTGCAACCTAGAAAGAATGCCAGAATTTATGGGTTTTAAGTTCAACTAGCGAGTTGGTCAATTTGACCATCTTGGCAAAAAAAAATCTCTCTCATTTAAAAAAAAATCCAGAAGCTAAAAGTCAGAGGAAAGACACAAATACCTTAGGGGAGCCTTTGATAGTGCACATTTTTCATTGCAAGAGAAAAGCAACTATCTAGTATGGATGCTATTGGGAAACTTCGCAGATATCAAGGAAAAACTCTCAGTTATATAAAGGCAAATGAATAAATGCATCAGAAACTAAGACATCAGTTAAACACACATAAGATATCTGGAAACTTAAATAATGGACAACAAAGCTCTGCATCCTTTATTCCATCCCCCTTTTTTTATTTTATTTTAAAAACAACCTAAACAACAAAAAATGCTCACACAGAGAAGAAAACAGTTTAGTCCAAGCATGTAAGATAAGAGTAAACCTGACCACAGGGAGAGAGGTTTGACTATATCAAGACAGAAATGCAGTGACATGCTTTCTTTGTCGTCCCTAGAATGTACTTGTAGAAAATTCTCAAAGCAACCAAGAGAAAATCTAGGGATAGAAATGGTGGTTCCTCAAATAGAATGTAAGGAAAAAATAGGATATATAAGATATGACAATCAATGTAATGCAAACATACCTGATATGCACTAGGATTTAGGAACCAAAATCCTAGACATGGTGAGACTGCACCTATACTAGGTGAGTCCACTCCCCCTCAAGGGGTAAATGGTTTCATCCTTTCTAACTCATCCTTTCAACAAACAATAATTTGGCCTAATATGACCAATCTTCCTTTGTAATACCCGGGAAAGACACCCCACTTAAGTTATTAAAATATGTGCATAAGTATAAGGCTTAAGAATTGCTCTTAGTCTAATTAAGTTATATAGTTATGCATGTAGAGAGTTGGATCAGTAAAGTTAAATCGATCGAGCGACTTTCTGGTCAATCGAGCGATTATGGGACGAAGTCGATCGAGCGACTTTATTTTCGATCAAGCGACTTCGTCCAGTGCGGTGCAGTTTCCGCTAAATGTGAAAATTGATTTTTCCACCCAATAATTTGGGACCCACACGTGGTACTTGATGCCAAACGATCATGTCCATATTTAGTTAGCCTAGTTAGTCCAACTTGGTTGAAGCCCAACTAGATTTCCTTAGATATCATGCAATCATGGACTAAGATATGGAATAGTCACCTATGAGATTTGAGCTATGGATTTGAGGTGTTGGCTGGCTCAAATCTGGCCATTGAGGTGTTGATTTGTTGGTTAGATCTCAGCCCTTCAAGAGTGCTATATATAGGTTGCATGGGGAGTTGATTTTCATGAAGAAGAAACCAAACTCTAGCCAAAACTCTCTCTTGCTCTAGTACTGTAGAAGTAGCACGAAAATCCTCCAATTTCACCTCACTTTCCAACACCTAGCAAGCCAAATTAAGCTCCAAAACCACCCTCATTCTCCCACAAAATCAGGAGAGGAATGTGAGTGGAAACCACCTTTGTTTTGAGACCAAGAAACCAAGCTTTACAAGTGGAATTCTCTTGGACACCAACTCTCCTCCACTCTTTAAGTTATTGGGGAACTTTGGGTGAGTATTTTCTCCCTTAAACTTCTCATAGATCAAGTAGTCCTATTGTTATTTGAAATTATGACTTGCTCTTGCTTTTATTTATGCATGTTGTATGAAAAGTTGGCTATCTTACATGTGAGTATATGTGTAAGCATGTGGATGAGTATTTACTACATGAGATTAGTAATTTAGAATAGGTAAATTGTGTTTTAAAATAGATCAAGAAATGTAAGTGTGAGAGTATATGTGTTGAGGTTTTGATATATATATATATATATATATATATATATATATATATAAATTAAGAGAAAAGAGGTGAGCAATATTTAGGTGTGTGTTATAAGAATGTGTGAATTAAAGAAAAGTAAAATCATATGTGTGCTTGATTATATGACAATGTATCCTTATTTTAAGGTATGTTATGTGATGGATAATTCTAGTGGTGCTAATATAAGAGTTGGTGAGTAAGCACTAAAATAGATAAATAAGAGATCATGTTTAAATCTGTAGCCGTTGAAATTTCTAATAATAATGATTTCATAGAATGCTTTATTAATCCGTTATCATCATATGATGATTGTTATGCAGTTGTAAAGGAAAATATTTGGAGCAGAAACTAGTAAGTATCTCTATACTTACTGAGGACGAAGCTGGTTGACTTTTCTTATAATATTATGTTTACTGTTTTATTTACTTGTTTGCGCATGTGGCTTTGCATATTTTATTATTTTAATAATCTGTCTAATAACCAGCTGTTGGATCTAGATCCACAGTGGGTACGCGAGGCTTCACGTGAGTTCCTAGGTTCTCAGTGAATGAGGAGGTACCTGAAAAGAGAATAATAAATACAAAAACTGGTGTACCTAGGTCACCAGGGATTTCGAGGTTTCCAGGAGCCTAGGCTCCCAAAGAAAATAATTAAAAGTTAAAGGGAGGAAGCCCAGGCTTCAAATAACACGTTAACCGTGCCTAGGCCAACAGAGGAGTGGAAAAAGGGAAATACCTAAAACTATACACTTAAAACTGTCATTGCTTTATGATTATGTTTATGTTCATTTTATGTCTATGACTCACGACCATAGATTATATTTTGTATATACATGTGATTATATGGCCATTGCATTGTGTTGCGTTAATTAAATAAATCAGCACTCATATTATTATTGGAAACAGCGGACTCACTTTAGTGTTTATGTTGTTTTCTTCTCTTTGTATGGTATTTGTAATGGTTCAGGCTATGAAGAAGAAGAGGATTATCAGGACTATCCCGACACATAGACGGTTCCTAGTTCAGTTTTTGTAAGGTAGCCTATATTTTGGGACTACCCTGTTGTAGTTCATTAGCCTAACTTAAGACAATACTTATAATTCTCCAGTTATATGTAGATATTTGGCTTGTATAATTATCTAGCCCTGTGAGACTGGTATTGCTGTTTGTATAATTATGCTAACTGGCTTATTATATATTTTGAGGTATTTCAGTAGTAGCTCTGAGGTGTCAACCTATTCCCAATTTATATTACATTTATTCCGTTGCCAATAATTACCTCAGATAAGTTAGTAATGTCTCGTGAAAATTCGAAAATTTTCACTTAAGCTTTTTGTAAAAGCAGGGCGTTACATCCTTTAATTATGACACTTAGGAATAAACTTACCTTGCATTCCTGATTCCTTGGAGTTAGGCATCACATGATTAGTTAAGCAAGAATTATCTAAACAAGTTGTATCTTCTATCACAGGCTTAATATCAACAAAATCTAATTCAGAATCAGAAGCATGTGAAATAGAAGTACTTAAATCATTAACATTTAAATCAGGCTTTTTAGAAATATCTGTAAGAATACAAAGCATGCTTTTCAAATTATTACTAGAGAATTTTTTCAAGAGATCCTCTGATTCTTTTAATTTATTCTCTAGTTCATCAACAGTATCAAAAAGCATGGTATTCTCACATTTCAAAGAGTTAATTAAAACATGTGATTCAAATAATTGTAAAAACAAAGACTCTTTTTCTTGCTTAATCTTCTTGAGTTCTCTATTGGATTTCTTAAAGAGTTTACCTATCAAAAGGGTATCTTTAGAGAAATCATAAAAATCATCTTCAGAGAACTTAAGAAGATTTATGTTAAAAGAAGTCATGGATCACACTCAAGAAATAAATCTAAAACACAGTGTAACTTGCTCTGATACTAATTGAAAATATTTATTGACTTCTAATTTAAACCTAATGTGTATGTTTGTGTGCAAACAAATATCTTAAATGCGGAATTTATATAAGACAAGATATTTGTTACGAAGTGGAAACTCTATAAAGAGAAAAAACCACTCCGGGCAGCCAAACCCAGGAAATCCACTATCCAAAAACAAAGCTAGTTACAAGACACTTGTACTCACATAACCCTATGTAGTAGTCACACCTTAACTCTGACGTGTAACCTAACACGAACGCTTCCCAACTAGATCTTCCACCTGAAGGGGTTTTTGATGGATCCCTTTACCTTAGGGCCGACCCCTAAGATAGACTTCACACGAACAACTTAGCACACACCGGCAATGGATTGAGAGCTAGCGGATCTTCGATTCTCCCTAAACACCCTCTCAAAGCACTATGGAATTCACTGTCGAATTTTGTATAGAACACTAGCCTAGAGCCCCCTATTTATAGGCTTCAAGAGACCTCAAAAACTGTTGAGATTTAGACTCTGGCTGGCGAGCGTCTGGATGAAAAATAGCCTCTTCCGGACGGTTTTCTGCGATATCCTTTTAGAAACAGTGCAATTCTATCTTTATAAGGTTCACGTCCAGACGACTTAATTGAGCGTCCGGACTGTCTTCACTAAAATCCTTTCCACGTTCGAACAAAACTCTGGAATATTTTGAACTACTGGAAATCGTCCGGACGTGTTACCACGTCGTCTGGACGGCTTGCAGAGACTTCCCAAACAGTGTCGACTTCTGAAATCAAACTCCTTGTTGAATACTAATTGACCTAGCATCCGAACAGTGTTGCTCTGATTTTTGGAGGCTTCATCGTTATCTGCCGAATATTGAGGAGTGTCCAGACACCTTCAAAGGGCCGTCAGGATGGTTGCACAGGAACCGGTCATGGACATCTTTAAGCAGCTTGTGATCTATTATTGTCTTTGATTTGATCATTGTTTGAATACATGAAGATTTTGAATTGAAAACCGACCATCCTGTTAAAATGCAACCATTACATAAAGTGTTTTTGTTTCATCTAGAATGTAGTCAATATAAAATACTAACAAGGAAAAACTAAATTCCAACAACCACTCTCACGTAACCTGCTGTCTCTCTTTACTTTTAGTGCAGAAGCTCTAAGCTTGGAAATCTCCTTGTTTCACCATGTTTTTAAGCAACTTGTAATCTAAAACTAAGCCTTCACTACCTCCTTTTCACCACAAAATCAGTAGGAATTAAAACAGAAACCATCCCTTTTCCAAGACCAAAAACAGAGCATCATTGGTGCTCTTCCTTTCTTCTAGGTTATTTTAGAGCAGCATCAAGGAGTTTCTGGCCAATTCTGAGTAGCAAATCAGTAAGTATAAAACTTAAGGAAAGTCTGTGTGTAGGTGTGAGTTGTTGCTGAATTATATATGTATATATATATATATATATATATATATATATATATATATATATATATATATATATATATGTGTGTGTGTGTGTGTGTGTGTGTGTGTGTGTGTATGTGTGCAAACGTGTGTGTGTGTGTATTTACTGCATGAGGTGAATGAGTTGTGTTTGAGTGAAGTAAGAAATGCATGTGTATTATGTGGGTTTGGCCAGTGAAGGTTGGGTGTGTATGTGAAGAAGTAGAGTAAAAGAGAAAGAGACATGTGCTTTTGTGCTTCAAAAGAGAGACAGTGAGTGATTTCAAAGAAAATGAAATGTGTGTGTGTATAAATTATTTATATATATATATATATATATATATATATATGAGCTATTTTAACTAATGGTTTATATATATATATATAAAGAATTAACTTAATTATGGTGGTGTTATTACACTACTCAAATATTTTAAGTTGATAAGTGACACTCAATATCCTAGTCAAAAAGGACAAAATAGAAATCCCATTATGACATTCATTTTTATATATGGAAGGTAATTTCCGAAGGATATGTGTAGTAATAATAAATGTTTTCGTAAGTGTCATTTTCACTAACTTAGTATTATTACATGATTTTAATTATGCAGTTGTAGAGGAAAATCTTTGGAGCAGAAATAGTAAGCATCTCTATACTTACTGAGGACGAAGCTAGTTGACTTTTCCTATAATATTGTGATTACTGCTTTATTTACTTGTTTGCGCATGTGACTTTGTATATTTTATTATTTTAATAATCTGTTTAATAACAAGTTGTGGATCTAGATTCACAGTGGTACATGACGATTCA
The DNA here is from genome assembly GCF_958979055.1 of Alnus glutinosa. Classification (NCBI taxonomy): domain Eukaryota; kingdom Viridiplantae; phylum Streptophyta; class Magnoliopsida; order Fagales; family Betulaceae; genus Alnus; species Alnus glutinosa. The sequence continues at coordinate 14,443,870 of NC_084894.1, read as the reverse complement.
CTGGTTGCCCATGTACAGTGAATGTAGACGTACCGAAAAAGAGAATAATAAATACAAAAACTGGTGTACCTAGGTCACCAGGGAAGACCCAGGTTTACAGGAGCCTAGCATGTCAGAGAATATAATTAAAAGTTATGGTGAGGAAGCCCAGGCTTCAAATAAGACGTTAACCGTGCCTTGGCCAATAGAGGAGTGGAAAAAGGGAAATATCTAATCTGCATCTAAAACTGTCATATCATTGCTTTATGATTATGTATATATCCAATCTATGTCTATGATTCGTGACCATAGATTATATATTGCGTATACATGTAATTATAAAGCCATATTGCATAATGTTGCATTTATTAAATAAATCAGCACTCTTTATATTATAGGAAACAGTGGATTCACTTTAGTATTTTGTGTTGTTGTTTTCTTTCTGTATTATGTGCTAAATCAGGTTATGAAGAAGAAGAATATCAAGACTATCTAGACACTTAGATGGATCCTGATACTGATATTCGAGGCTAGACTGCCTCCTTTTTGCGAACTACTGTGATGTAGTTCTCTAACCTAATTTCAGAGACAATATTTATATTTCTGTTGTCATGTAATTACTAAGCTTTAATATTTTGACTTGTATAATTATATGAGCCCTATGAGGCGTGACTACTACTTTTGTATAATTACGTTGACTTACTTTATTACATATATTTTGAGGTATTTCAGTAGAAGCTCTGAAGTGTTGTTAAATTCCCAAGTCTGTATTATATTTATAGATTCCGTTGCCAACATTTAACTCTGACGAGATAGTAATGTCAAGTGAAAATTTGAAAATTTTCACTTACGCTTTTTGTAAAAGCGAGGCGTTACAATCAAACACTCACTTAAAACATACACACACGGCACACACCTATATATATATATATATATAATTCTAACATGATTCTAGCAAACCTACACACCTATAATCATTCTTCTACACCTTGTATCGCTTCTTCCTTTTCTTTTTCTATTACACACTTCTCATTCCCTCTACAAAGGAAACCAAAACACAAGCCAAGAAGTTGAAGAAAAGAGAGAGAAAGAGACTTACCAAAGAGAAAATCCTTCTTGTTTTTGCACCCACCCTTTGAAAAAGTTAAAACTAGAGAAGAAGAAGGAAGAGGAGAGTTTCTATCCTATTTAATACAACCAAAAACCAAAAAGAAAAGAGGAAAAACAAAGAGAGGAAGAAGGAGAGAGCAACCCGTGAGAGTGTTGAGAGAATTTTTGAATGAAATCTTTGAAGTGAGGAACCATCCTTTTATAGTAAAATCAAAGGCTGAGATTGCTCCACCGAGAACTCATCCAAGGGTTGGAAAACCAACTTGAAGAGCAAGTTTTAGTGACTCATCTAAGTAATCATCAATATTCTCTTAAAAGATCCTCGAATCTATCCAAATCTTATCTAATCTAAGATGATATGTTTTGATGTCGAGCTGGGCAATGACTCATCAAAAGAAATGATGAGAATTTGATAAAAATCAAGGGGCAGCTGATTCGGACGAGATTCCGCATTTCTATAGAAAGTCGATCGATCGCATTTTTACACTGTAGAAAATCGATCAATCTCATTTCGATTGATCCATTTTATAATCGATCGCATTTCAATCAATCCATTTTTACACAATGAAATAATCGATCGATCGATTATACTTAGTCAGATTTTCATCCGTTTCAGCACTTATGTAACTAAATCGCTCGATCGATTATAAGTTAATATATAATCTCTCGATCGGTTCTATAATCGATCGATCGATTACACTTGGGTAGAATTCTAATCCATTTTAAACTCCATATATATTGTCACTAAGTATCCGATTCCTTTAAATCTAAATTGATGAATATTTATGAATAAATATTCATATTTAGTTTATTAGGCCTAAAATCCTATTTTAAGATATTTTATTCAATATCTTAAAATACAGGGTATTACATCAATAAGGACAAATTTCCTTGTAGATTGAAATTTTAGATAGATTACTCAACTCATGCTATGCGTGTGTGGCTGAAAGCTTTCTCATATGATGTTTGCTAATATGATTTAAAGCAACAAAATTTTCTAAACAAGAGAGAAAATCAATGTTAGATCAGTCAAAAGTCAAACCTTATTTTACTAGGGTGTACTGACGTGTTGCTATGACGTCCGGATGGATGCAACTTTGAATTGTTTGGCTTCTTGACACTGATGGGCATTCGGATGCATGACTAGGCCGTGTTGCCATGATGTCTGGACGGATGCAACTTTGAACTGTTCAGCTTCTTGACATTGATGGGCGTCTGGGTGCATGACTAGGCCATCCAGACAGAATCATGGGACCCGACTTCTTTGAGTTGGAATCTGTACAGAATCTTCCTTGAACATCTAGAAAAACTTTTCTGAAATAAAGAATCTGAAATATACGGCATCCTTGTTTATGACAGCAACATTACATGATAGTGATTTTTTTCAAAAGAATGTAGCCAACAAAAACTAACAAACTCCCCCTTTGGCCATTTTGGGACAAGATCACTTGACCTGTTTAAAAAGTACATTCCCAGTCCAAAATAAAAAAATACTCCCCCTTTTTGTCTTAAAAGAAAAAAAGGGTAAACAGAGTAGAAAAATCACAATTATAAAATACTCTCCCTTGATGTCTTAAAAGAACAAGGGTAAATAGAGTATATAAAATCCACAGACAAAAAGTTCTAAATTCCAAAAATAATAGGGATAATAAAGAAGTGTCTGCAAGTAGCTCAAAAAATCAGAAGTATGTAAAACAACTAATAGAGGAAGGAACAGAAATCCTCCATGTACCAAATCCTATTGATCCGCTGAAAGCAAGTGACGGAGAGAAAGCCGTACAATAAGCTGTATTTGTGCTACTTCGGCTTGTAGCTCTTGAAGCCAGGTACCATAGACTGAAAACCTTCAATTGCTTGATTTTGCAAAGCCTGAAACTGGTTATCTGCAGATTGAAATCCTTTAATCAACTGGTCTGCAAGATAAATGAGAAGATTCATCACTGAACCTCTAACTGGTGTAGATCTGAAGAAGGATGGAATGGAAGGCTTTACATGAGCTGGGGGAACAAGCTCATCTAAATCCTGAGACCTTTGGAAATTTAATGTATAACTTCAACAGTAGTCTGTTTTCCAAAGGATCCATTTGTCGGATGTTGTGCAGGAACCTGCTGGCTAACATATTCTTGAAAAGATATAAGTAGAAATATTTCCAAAAATACCACTTTCAAGAAAGATTAGATCATGTTAGTTCCAAAAACAATGTGGTATTATGACAGCAGTGTTAGTTTGTGATTGGCTACATTCTGTTTGGACAAAATCACTTGTTTGTAAAGATGATGTTTTAACAGGGATTCAACTATTCAGAAGTGTTTCAGAAGATTCTGCTTCCAAGTTAGAGAATTTTCGGTTCCTTGTCAGCCGTCTGGACGACCGTGCCATCCCGTCCGGACGCTCATCTTTCCACTATTCCATCCGTTCAGATGATGTGCCATACTGTTTGGACTCCCGACAGACCAAGCATCATTTGTCCGGACGACGTGGATTTCTGTCCGGACCCTTCATTGTATCGAGAAGTTTCTGTTCTAGCTTACATCCGTTCAGAAGTCTCAGCAGCCCGTCCGGACGCCTTTCAGTATTCGAGTGAGCCTTTCATATATGGGAAGATTGCTGCAACCGTCCGGACGCGCTTCTCCTTAAGGCAAGAATCGCAATTCAAATACAACCGTCCGGACGTCTGTTAGTATGGTCCGGACGCGCGTGCATCTGATAAGGAAATTGCGTATTCAACTTCAACCGTCTGGACGTCTGCCTATCATGGTCCGGACGAGCGCTAAACAGATATGGTTTTTCTCATCTTGAGTTTCCACTTCGTTAACAAAAATTCTTGTGTTGTTTATTTTTCGTATTGTTATTTTTGTTTACACTTTGACCACACACTTGCCTTTTATTTTTAGAAGTCAATTTCATTTTTCAATTGGTATCAGAGCTTGGTACACTCTGAGAAGATTAATTTCTTGAGTGCTATTTATTTTTGACTTCTATTTATTATAATGTCTCAAACTCTTAATTCTGTTCTTGCCTTTGATGGTACAAACTATGGCTATTGGAAGGCACATATTCGTTTCTTTCTGAAATCTATTGACTGTTGGAGTATTGTTGAAACTGGTTGGACTAAACCAGAGGATGCAACACTCAAACTTGTCCCTCAGAAAACGCAAGTCTTTCAAATGATAAAGCCCTCCATGCTCTGTGCCAAGCACTTTCACCATCTGAATTCGCAAAAATTTCTATTTGTGAATCAGGCAAAGAAGCATGGCAAATTTTGAAAACAACATATGAAGGCACCAAACTTGTAAAATCTGCCAAACTTCAAATGTTGATTTCGAAATTTGAAGAAATTAAGATGTTGGAACATGAGACATTTGGAGAGTTTTACTCCAAGATGAGTGACCTGAGAAACTCCATGGTGAGTCTCGGGAAGCCTATCTTGGATGTAAAACTCATCCGAAAGATTCTAAGATTTTTGCCTGAGCATTTCAGGATCAAGGTAACGATGATAGAAGAAAGCAAAGATCAAGAAGAGATGAAGATTGAAGAGTTGGTGGGATCTCTTCAAACATATGAGCTGTCTCTACACCCGGTCAAGAAGCTGAAGACCATTGCCCTAAAAGCTTCCAAGAAGAAGGTAGAAGCTTCATCAGAAGATGACTCTGAGGAGGAAGAAAAAGCTGTGGCTATGTTAGCCAAGCATTTCAGAAGACTTATGAGAGACGATCGATTCAAAAAGAAGTTTTCTGAAAAGGTGAAGAAAGCTCCCAGAGAAGCTGAACCTGAGGAAGAAGAAAAGAAGGATCCCAGAGGGCCCAGATGTTTTGAATGCTCAGGTTTTGGGCATATCCGACCTGATTGCGGGAATCTTAAAAAGGGCAAGGGGAAGGCATACAATGTGACTCTCAATGATGAGTCCGAAGAAGAAGCTCCAGAGTCTTAAAATTTTTTGGCCTTTGTAGCCCTACACGCTGAAGAAGAAAACTCTTACTATTCGGAGCATAGTGATAATGGGGAAGAGCTCAAGGAGGCTTACAAGACACTCTACAGAGAGTATGAGAAGCTGAGGGAAGGTCGTAAGCAGCACCTCTATGATCTGAATAGTTTGCAGACTGAGAAGAGTTCATTGCTGCTCAAAATACAAGAACTCAAGGAGAAGCTGCTAGAGACTCAGCTCCAGTTGGAAAGAGTCGCTGATGAGAAGCTGACTCGTATGCTGTCTATCTAGAAGAGCCCAACTGACAAGACCGGTCTCGGGTATGTAGCTCCCTCTTCTGATGCTCCCTCTACCTCCAAGACTGTATTTGTGAAACCTATAGTCCCAGAGCCTCCTCCCACTATTGAAGATAGAGGGAAGGACAAGGTCAATGATGATGTTCCAGGTACTCAGAAGCCTCATTCCATCAGAAGACCTCCTATATACCATCACTACGGTCTAAGTGGGCATTTTCGTCCTCAGTGCTCCCTCCTAAAGGCTCAGAAAGCCAAGGCCAAGAAAAAAGTACCCCGACAGGCTAATCATGGCACTAGACCTGTGGCCCAGTTTCAGACTTCATGGTATCAGGCTCCCTATTATTAAGCACCAAGATATCAAGCTCCTTGGTCTCATGCACCACGATACCAGGCATCTCAGCATCAACGGCCTCAGCAGCGATTTGTACCAGCCAATCACAGTGGCAACTCCAAGAACAAAACCAAGTAGTTTAGAAGGCCTCAGAAGGTGAAAGAAGATCAATATCACAGTGAGCCACCTATCTGGATGCAGAACATGATAGAGTGGATGATGTCCTGCCAGCAACCACCCTCAGGAAGGCAGGCTTGGGTCAAGAAGGACAGTCACCCCATGAGGGGGAACAAACGCACCTAGCAGGTTCAGGTGTTCATGCCTAGGAACAAATGCATCAGGTTCGATTGCTTATCTTGCTTATTATATTTTGTATGCGATCTAGAAACCAGTTGTGTTTTGCCCCCTATTTCTCTTGAGAGAATTTTGCAGGTACTTATTAGGGAAGACAGAAAAAGCAGGTCGAGTGACTATTTTTCTGTATTGGCATCATCAAGTTTGATCTTGCCTTGCATATGATGTCATTTCCATATTGCATTTTTTTTAAAAAAAAAAAAAAAGGTTTGTGGAGAATTTGCAGGATATTTTTTTTCTCTTGGCATATTAGATATTGTATGTGTTTTCACCTGATATCTCAATTCTGTGTGCATTAATCTACTCAGCTTAGATATAATTGAGAGTTTATGACTATAATTTGCCAAGTGTTTTCTTGTATATGCAAAAGTAGGATAGCTTATTTTCTCATGGGATGAAAAATGTGCACTATCCACGACTCCCCTAAAGGTACATCTTTCCTTCTCTGACTTTGTGTTTCTAGAATTTTTGGAGAAGAGAAGAGGTCTTTGATAAGATGACCAAATTGACCATATGCTAGTTGAACCTAGAACCTAAAAACTCTGGCATTCCCTCTAGATTGCAGCATCATAAGAATCAAGCAGTAAATCATATGAATTATATGCTTTAATTATTCACTGCTTATGTGCTGTATTTACTTTATGCCTTGCCCTCTACATGCAAGTAAAACATTTACTTTGTCCTTCATGGTACAAGTAAAACAATTAGGTGCTGCATCTCAGGGGGAGTGTATCAGATGAGGGTGGCTAGGCCCTAGTAAGTTATAAGGTTTGACTTTGACTAATCTGTCACTGATTTTCTTTCTTGTCTAGAAAATCTGGTTGCTATTTGTCATATCATTGAAAGTCATACCTTGTGGGAAAGAGTCTTCACACGCACACGCATTGCATGAGTTGAGTTGTCTATTTGAATTTTCTATGTCCAGGAAAATGTTTGTGCTGATTGAAATCTCAACTCTCCTTTTTATCTCTGCTTAGTTTTGAGATGCTCTTTAATTGTGTTATCAGTAGATTATACATGCGTGTTCTGAGACTGACTTGAGAAAAATTGATTTTTGTAAATTTTCCTCAGTTTTCTATTTTTTAGTGTGAAGCGTCCAGACGGTGTCTCTTGGCGTTCGGACGGGTGGAGCTTCGTAGTCCGGACAATATCTTTTGGAGTCCGGACAGGCGGAGCTTAGTCGTCCAGACAGGATCTGTTTACGTCCGGACGCGCGCGGCAACCAATGGTCGGACGGTAGGAAAACTCGTCCGGACGCGCATGACCTGTCCGCATGGTTCCGAGGCAGCGCGTGTCAGGACGGCATTAATACACCATCCGGACGGGGACCCCACAGAGGCTATATATACCCCTGGTCGCTGCCTATCCACTCTACCCCACCAAAATCTCACTTTTTGGCATCTTGTGAGTGAATCATTGCAAGCTTTTGGAATTAACTTGCTGCTTTTTGTCTTTTTGTGCATTTTCACACATTCCAGGTATTCCTTTTAGCCCTTTTCTCTTCAATTTAGTTTTAACTGTAAGAATGTTGATTTCTTTAGGAAAGTTTTTGAGATGCATATATCGGCCATATTGGGATTATTTGTGGTGATACTTTTTGAGACTACAATGTGATAATTTTTGTCTATATTTTTGAAATAGTCCTGTTTACTGCTGTTATTATGCCCAATTTTTGTTGTGACCTAACAAGAGTATTTCTGGATTATTTTTGGCAAAATCTTGTTGGTTTCTTTTTGTAGAATCATGTCTACAGGCAATCCACATCGCAGGGTTCGCCAAAGGACTGTGGAAGATCGGGCTTCACTTCAAGCCAAAACTATAGATCGTACAGTCATAGCCGAGCGGAATGTCATCCACTCTAACATCATCGTGCCACCTCTGGATAGCATCCACAACATTATCCAGACATACCAATGGGGATATTTTCACACCTGCGCCTGTGTGGTGTACACCAGGCTACTCAAACTCTTTTATGCCAACCTAGAGGTAGTGCAGGACGATGACCATGGGTTGGTGCTTCAGTCCATCATTGACGGCCATATCATCACTATTGATCCCCAGATCATCAGTCACTTCATCAGAGTTCCTGTACTCGAGATATCTGGCAGCCCGTACAATGAGGTTGTACTCCCTCCTTCCGTGGATGATCTCCAGGAGTTTTTTCGAGCTGTTCCACAGGGTGAGGAGCGCTCCACCACCATCAGGATCTGCGCTTTATCCCCCTCCCACCGTATGTTGGCCAAGATTGTCCAGCATAATCTCTGGCCAGTTGTCAGGCGCAGTGACCTGATTCTGAAAAAGGCCCAGTTTGTTTATGCCATCCACCTCCGCTTGCTTTCTATCTGTGCAAGCATATTTTGGGTCTGATTTTGGAGGCCCGTGATGAGGGCAATACCACTCTCCCCTTTGGCTGCCTACTCACTCAGACCATTCTTCAGTCCGGCATCAATGTTACTGGAGAACCTAAGATGAAGATTCAGCAGCCCATCAGCAAGCAGACTTTGATGAAGTCTAATGCGCAGCTGCCGATGATGAGGTGCCCATACCTACTGCCATGCCTGTTGGTTTTCCGGACATGGCTTCATCCTCTAAGACCGTCCCGCCATCTGAGCCGGAGGTCAACTATTCTTAGATCTGGAGGCCTTAGCTGCCATTCAAGGAGGGATGAGCACTATGCAGGTTTCTATGTCCTCCATGCAGCAGTCCATCACCACTATGCAACTGGAAGTGCACTCCATCAACAAGCGTGTGGAGCAAAACCAGCTGGACCTCAAGGAGTGCCTCAAGTACCATCATCCTGACAGCAATGATGATGAGGATGATGCATCTAGGACTATAACTATGGCAGAGGACGCTTGAGTGTTTTTCCTTCGTATAGTTTGTTTTGTCTGTATTTGAGACATTTGGTTTATATTTTGCTATGTTTTGTTAAACTTTTGAACCAATATTACTCTGTTTACCCCGGTCCTTCTGAGACCGTTACGGGGAGTAATTTTTATTGCAGTTGGTTTTATTACTCTGTTTTACCCTTTGTCCCTTTGTGACAAAAAGGGGGAGTAATTTTTATTATTGGACCGGGAATGTATTTCCAAATCCGTCAAGTGATTTTTGTCCCAGAATGGTCAAAGGGAGAGTTTGTTAGTTTGTGATTGGCTACATTCTGTTTGGACAAAACCACTTGTTTGTAAAGATGATGTTTCAACAGGGATTCCACTATTCAGAAATGTTTCAGAAGATTCTGCTTGGAAGTCAGAAGATTTTCAATTCCCTGTCAGCCGTCCGGACGACTGTGTCATCCCGTCTGGACGCTCATTTGTCCACTGTTCCATCCGTCCGGACGACGTGCCATACAGTCCGGACTCCCAACAGACCAAGCATCATCTGTCCGGACGACGTGGATTTTCGTCCAGACCCTTCACTGTATCGAGAAGCTTCTGTTCCAGCTTCCATTCGTTCGGACGTCTCAGGAGCCCGTCCAGACGCCTTTCAGTATTTGACCAAGCTTCAGACTCTTTCCAAGTTCATATATGGGAAGATTACTGCAACCGTCCGGACGCGCTTATCCTTAAGGCAAGAATCGCAATTCAAATACAACCGTCCAGACGTCTGTTAGATATGGAAATTGTGTATTCAACTTCAACCATCCGGACGTCTGCCTATCATGGTCCGGGCGTGCGCTAAACAGATATGGAAATTGCGTGTTGAAGATCAACCGTCCGGACGGCCATCCCCCTTGGTCCGGACGCGCGAAGCCTTATATGGAAATTACTTGCAGCAGACGTAAAACTGTCCGGACGCGGTTCTCAAATAGGAAAGATTTTCAACGAAAATCTCAGAAATTCTAGTCTCACAATTGTCCGTCCGGACAGCCCTTGTGCACTGTTCAGATGGCACCTGTATATTTCACTGCAGTCGCCCATTTGAACCTCAGCCTATAAATAGAGGCCCCTGGGCATTGAGAACTGCAAGAATTTGGTATTGAATTCCGTCAGAGCTTAGAGAGTTATTTTGTGAGGTTGTTGGAGCTGATTTGTTCTCTCTCAAGCCATTGCAAGTGTGCTGTTGCTGCGCGATAACTGAAGTCTATCTTAGGGGTTGGCTCTAAAGTAAAGGATTCCATTGAAGACCCCTTCAGGTAGGAGACTTGGTTGGGAAGCGTTCGTGTTGGGTTACACATTAGAGAGCAAGGTACGACCACTGCATCAGGGGTATGTGAGTGTTACTGCTTTGTATCTAGCTTTGTCTTCTGAATAGTGGATATCCTGGGTTTGGTTGCCCCGGAGTGGTTTTTCTCATCTTAAGTTTCCACTTCGTTAACAAAAATTCTTGTGTTGTTTATTTTCCGCATTGTTATTTTTGTTAACACTTTGAGCACACACTTGCCTTTTATTTTTAGAAGTCAATTTCATTTTTCAAGCAGTCAATTGGATGCAATAATTACATAAGCAAATATAGCAAACCAAAAGACCCAGATATATCAATATCAATCCAACACACAGACAAAATAGGATTTTCATAAATAATATGTAATGTCCATGACATTTTGTAGTAATTAAAATATGAAAATTGAGTAAATAATTGACTAAGGTTAATTTAGTGTTATTAAAATGCAAGAAAATATTTTTAGGTCCAAAGAAAATAAAATAGAAAATGAAATTAAAGAAAAAGAAAAAGAAAATAAATAATAAATGTCAAAACAAAAGTATATATATATATATATATATATATATATATATATATATATATATATATATATATATTAAGAGCATGGCGAGCAGACTTGCGCCCCACACTCAAACAAAATGGCCATTTGGCCATTTAAAACATGATGGCTGAATGGCCATTAAAAGAAAAAAAATAAAAAATAAAAAATTAAAGGAAGGTGTGGGACCTGCGGCCCAGCTTCACTAAAAGGAAGGGCCAAGACAAAAAAATAAAAATAAACAAGGCTCACGCCTTGTTTAGAGAAAAGGACGAATGGCCTTTTCTTTTTCTTGAATGAGGCAGTGCCTCTTCTTCTTATTTTTCTCTTAAAGATTTTTATAGAAAATCTTTGATCTACGAAGATCCAATGGTCCGATCTTCAATCCAACTTTGGTAATGTGATCTACGAAGCCCGATCTACGTTTCTACCGATTAGTTTGAGGTATTTTTGCAAACTCTTAGTCTTTGAGATTTTAGATTAAATCTAAAGATATATGAGTTTGATTTTATGTGTTCTTAGGATTTGTTATGTGGAACTTGCTAAACACTCTCCAAGTGTTGGATTTATATTTGGTGGAATTTTTGGTGAGTTTCCTCAAACCCTAACTTTTGGGTATTTAATTTTAATTGAGTTTTTATGTGATTAACCCTTAGTAAAAGCTTTTGGGTTAATAATATTGTGTTTGTGGTAGTATTTTATAAATTATGATTTAAAGTTAGAAACCTTAATTTGATGGGTTTGATTAATTTGAGGGTTTTTAAGTAATTAAAATCTAGACCGTTAAATTATGTTAATAAATTGGTAATTATTGTAAAAAGATTAGTAAACGTAATTGTAGGGTAATGTTATTTTAATACGGTTGTGTTTTATGTGACTAGGTTAATGAAAATAATTTTAGGGTTAATGCTATGGAGAAAGTATTAGTGAATATAATTTATGGGTTAGTGTGATTAATTGCGGGTTAGTAATTAATATTATGGGTAAATATTTAAATGGTAATTTTAATATCTAACCCTTAGTAAATACTTTGGATTAGTGTTAATTGAGTTTAATTAGTGTCTAGGATTTATGGGTAAGTGGTCGGAACCTTAGAAATTTTATGAGTTTTCCATGGGTTAGCTCTTTGGTAATTTAAGAGCTAAAATATTAGTTTAGTGTTAGAAAAATATTTAGTAATTGCAATGTGTTATTTTTTACAGTGGCACATTGCGAGGCATTGACTAGGGAGCTTAGTTAAGCTTGTTATCCGCGCAATCAAGGTGAATATTCTACTCACTGAGGGAGCTTAGGAATTTTGGATATATGAATTGTAATTATGAACTATATTAAGAAAATAAAATGATATTGAAGATATGCAAGAAACTACATGTGAATGAATAACATGATGTTGGATATATATGTGTGTGTGTGTGTGTGTGTGTGTGTGTGTGTGATTGAATTGAGAATTATGATGATAAGTAAATGTTGATACGATTGAAATTGATATGTTTGGAATGGTTGAGAATTGAATAGCACGGAATTATATTATGAATGTGGTATGTGTTGAAAGGAAGATGATTGAGAATAATGTGATTGAGTTGTGGTTGTTGGCACTTGAATATGAATTTTGTGATAATGGTTGTTATGAGTACTTTGTGTACAGGGTAAGTCTAGGGTATGTGGCTCTAGCACTTGTGTGTTGTTTGCCCTGCGGGTATGTGACTTTACAGGCGGTGTGTATTTGTTTGCCCTGCATGTATGTGGCTTTACAGGCGGTGTTATAAAAGGTAAGCCTAGGGTATGTGGCTCTAGCACTTGTGTATTTGTTTGTCCTGCGGGTATGTGGCTTTACGGGCGGTGTTAAAGGTAAGTCTAGGGTAAGTGGCTCTAACACTTGTGTATTGTTGCCCTGCAGGTATGTAGCTTTACGGGCGGTGTTGACGGTAAGCCTAGCATTGAAGTGCTAGCACTTGCGAGATGTGTGGTAAGCCTAGCATTGAAGTGCTAGCACACGAGATGTGTGCCCTGCGGGTATGTAGCTTTACGGGCGGTGTTGAGATGTGTGGTATATTGTATTGGAAATTGTGATAAGATATAAGAGAGATGAATGGTGAGACTTGTACTTAATGATATGTTGTTGTGTGGACTTGATGATTTGAGAATAATATTGTGAATCTTGTATGTATGTATGTTTGCGTGCATTGTTTACTCCGTAGTGAGTCTTATACTACTGAGGTGGTGAATTCATACTTTCACATGTACGGATATAGTTAACCCCACAACTGTACAGACTCTGATGCCTTGACTGCAGGTTCAGTGGATCTAATGAATGACGTCGTAGCATAGTACTTGGGATATTATGACTGAAACCCGACGCGACAGTTATAATGGTTCGACAATGGGTTGTCTGCCTTTTGGTGGACTTCATTTGTGGCTCGTGTCGCTTGTGACACTTGTGTTTATGAGCCAGTCTTTTGGTATGTATTTAATAGCTATGTAAAAGCCTTAAACAGATAGACATATTAATGGCTCTTTTGTTGTGATTAATTGTTGTTTATGGATGTACCTTCCGCTATGTTGATAATGTTATTATGCGTTATTCGCAGCGTAGATGTAACTCTGATTATCAGGTACATGTTATGGACTGTGTACCGTATGTTGGCTGAGTGACATGTAGTCGTGCCACTGTGATGACTCATTTTATGTTTCCAACAAAAATAAAATAAAAAATTTGGGTCGTCACATAATATCTCAAGAAAATATTCCAATATTCTAAAAAGCACAAAAGCTTAAAAGAACAAAGGAAGACATAGACAACATCATGGAATGAAAAGAGATGTGCAGAGAATGCCAAAATCTCGGGAGAAATTCGCAAGAAAAACATACAACATGACAGAGAAATCAATAAAAATGCAGTGGTTGTTGTGCAAATATCTACCTAAATAAATAGGCAAATACTTGTACGTTTTAGTCGCAAGTGCACAAGATCAAAACAATAGTATAGCAGGCAAATACGAGATCATTCCCACGAGGATTGGTATAAATTGCAATTAAAGAGAAATTTCTAAAAGAGATATGTTGAATAAGATGAGATAAAAGATTGAATTAAAAATAATATGAAGAAAAGGTAGGGCTTCAATATCCACCGCTAATCATACTCAAATAAGATTCGCAATATGCACAATACTACAATCATAACATGATGCTTAATGTTTACCAGCCACAAGGGAATGGTATCTTCTCCTAAAGCTATTGATTTCCCTAAGCAACGAGTTAGGCATGGTATCTACTCTAACTCTTTTCTTCCTTGAAGGATTTAACATGGTATCTACTAAGTTGTTCTTCAAGAAAGCATAAATCTATGGAAATCGGTTAACACACTCAGATTGGAACATGGTATCTATTCCAGTTGTCTTTATGTTGATTAATCCAAGAACCTGTGTCGAAATTCTTTCGTTACTCTATTATGCCCAAGACTCGGTCATCCAAATTGACATAAATAACAAATCCATACCACATGCATATGATGGCCAAACATAAACATGCAAGGAATTCAAGAAACTAGAATTAATCAAGTTAAGCATCAATATATAAATTGTAGCAAAGCAAATTGAAAAACTTAAAGAGACATGATTAGGGCTTCAATCGAGTCCTAACTAAAGTATTAGTTACAACTAATATAAACTAAAATTATATACATACAGAAAATAAATAAAGGAAGAAAGAAAATAAAAACTAGAAAGAACCTCCTTCTTGATGTAGCCTTTGATTCTTCCTCAAAGCTTGTGTGTGTTTTTCTTCAAAGGCTAGAGGCCTACCATTGATGAAAGTGAACCATGGCATCAACGGTTGGGTCGTTTAAACTTTACCAACATGTTCAAAATTGCAAGCAAAGAAGTTGTCAAAGATCTTCCTAAAATGAAAGATACTGGGAAAAGAGTTTGTGGTCCATGCCAGCTGGGAAAACAGACTCGTACTGCTCAAAAGAAAACATCAGGTATCCTTACTTCCAGTAATTTACAATTGTTGCATATGGATCTCATGGGTCCCACCCAAACCTCTAGTCTCGGTGGGAAGAAATATATTCTGGTTATTGTAGATGACTATTCCCGGTACACTTGGGTTCTTCTTCTTCGGGAAAAATCTTATGCTTTTGAAGCTGCTCAGCAGTTGTTCAAAAAAATTCAGATAGAGCAAAACAGTCATATCATGAGGATTCGCAGTGATCATGGTAAAGAATTTGAGAATGCTCGGTTTGAAGAATACTGTCACTCATATGGCATTCAATAGGAGTTTTCTTCTCCTATTACTCCTCAACAAAATGGAGTTGTGGAGCGGAAAAACAGATTTTTACCGAAAATGGCTCGAGTAATGATTCACTTTCAAAATCTTGCTCAACATTTTTGGGGAGAAGCGATCAATAGTGTATGTCATATCATCAATAGAGTCTACCTGAGGCCAGAAACTAGCAAGACTCCATACGAGATTTGGCGAGGTAAGAAGCCCACTGTTAAATATTTCTGAACTTTTGGTAGTATATGTTATATTCTACGAGACAGGGAAAATTTGGGAAAGTTTGATCCCAAAAGTGATGAAGGCATATTCTTGGGATACTCCACCAACAGTCGTGCCTACAGAGTCTATAACACCAGGACAGAAACAGTGATGGAGTCTATAAATGTGGTCATTGATGATGATATTAGGGCACATAGCAAGGGGGATATTTCTCAGTCCACCCTAGAGACCGTACATTCTCTCACAGGTAATGTAAGTGAGACTTCCTCTGCAGCAATAAAACCTGTATCTATTCTTCCTATCTCTCCTACAGCAACAAATGTTCTTCCTGACTCATTAGATGTTGTACCATCTGTTAGTTTCTATGTTGGCTGCATTCTGTTAGACAAAATCACTTCTATGTAATGTTGTTGTTTTCACAGGGATGCTGCTTTATCCAGAGTCTACTTTTCAGCGATGTTCTTCAAGAAGATTCTGTGAAGTTTTGAAGCAAGTTTATTTTGGTTCCCTGTCAGCCGTCCGGAAGACATGGTCTCCCGTCCGGACGCTCATCAGTCAGCAACATCCGTCCGGACGACCTGGTATTCCGTCCAGATGCTCAACTGTCAAAGCATAATCCGTCCGGACGACGAGAACTTTCCGTCCTGACGCCCATCAGTGTCTAGAAGCTTCGAACAGTTCAAGATTGCATCTGTCTGGACGTAATGGCAAATCGTCCGAACGCTCTTCAGAGTTCGAGAAGATCCCAGTGTTCTAGCGCATCCGTCCGGACGATGTGGTTATACAGTCCGGACGTCATTCAGTGTTTGACAAGTATTAGCGTATCTGCCTCAAGACACAGTTATGGGAAGACGGCCACTACCGTCCAGAAGATGTGTGATCCCGTCCGGACGAGGTTCTCTATAAGGCAAGACGTGCATACAAAGTTCAACCGTCCGGACGTCAGACTTCATGGTCCGGACGATCAAGCTTCATATATGGAAATTCCGTGCACCAGTTCAACCGTCCGGACGTCAGCCTTCAAGGTCCGAACGCTCCAAGCCTTGTTATGGTAATTTCGTGCGGCCAAAGTACAACCGTCCGGACGCTAGGGCAACACCGTCCGGACGCGGCCTTGTTATGGAAGCTTTCAACACTATTTTGAAAGGCGGTTGCAGTTGACCGTCCGGACACTCGATGAAGCCGTCCGGACACCCTCAAGTATTTTGGTCATAACTCTATACTCAAATATCGGATTGGGACAAAATTGGCGTTGTTGGAAAGCTAAGAAAAAGTACTGTAAATTGAGGACGGCCATTAATAGCATCCAGACGGCCTACGTCCGGATGGAAACATTTGCCCGTCCGGATACCCCTGCAGAAAATTCCAGAATTATTTTTCGGACAAGAAAAAATTGGCCCATCCGAACGGCTCAAGGCTCCCGTCTGGATGCGCGTGCTTTGGAATCCATTTTTGACTCGATTTTGGGTTTCCAAAGCCTATAAATAAGAGGCTTAAGGCATGCTTTCAACATAGAATTCGGTGGTGAATTCTCTACATCTTAGATAGGGTGTTTAGGGAGATGTTGAAGATTTGCTAGCTCTCTAGCTCTTGCCAAGTGTGTGATTTGATCAGCTGTGAAGTCTATATCTTAGGGGTTGGCCCTAAGGTAAAGGATTCAATTGAAGATCCCTTCAGGTAGGAGACCTGGTTGGGAAGCGTTCGTGTTGGGTTACACGTTAGAGAGCTAGGTACGACCACTGCATCAAGGGTATGTGAGTGTTACTATTTTGTATCTAGTCTTGTCTTCTGAATAGTGGATATCCTAGGTTTGGCTACCCCAGAGTAGTTTTTCTGTTAATTGAGTTTCCATTTTGTCAACAAAATATTTGTCTCCTTTAATTCTGCATTTAATATTTTGTTGCACACTGGTCACACACTTGTTAAAATTAGAAGTCCATTTAATTTTTCAATTGGTATCAGAGCGGGTACACTATTTTTAGGATTTATTTCCTGAGTGTGTTCCTCATCTCTTGTGACTTATATTTTTATTTTTATTTTTATTACACCTTTTATCATGGATTTCTCTCAGTTATCTGAAGAAAATCATGATATTGAGCTCTCTAAAGTTTTTGCTAAAATAGATAAATTGTTTCTCCAAAAGAGCTCAAAAAGGTGAAGCAAGAAAAAAAGTCTTTGATTGTTCAGTTATCTGAATCACATGTTTTGATTGACTCTTTGAGATCTGAGAATACCATGTTGCTTAATATTATTGATGAATTTGAGAATAAATTGGCAAAATTCTCTAGTGATAATTTGAAAAGCATGCTGTATATTCATTCAGATATTTCGTACAAGCCTGGTTTAATTATTGATGATTTGAGTGCTTCTACTTTACATGCTTCTGATTCTGAATTAGATTCCAGTATTATTAAGCCTGTGATAGTAAACACTGCTTGTTTGGATAATTCTTGCTTGAATAATTGTGTGATGCCCAAATCCAAAGATACAGGTAAACAAGCTTATGGTAAGTTTGTCCCTACTTGTCATAATTGTGGGAAGATTGGTCATATTTGGCCAAATTGTTATTTGTTGAAATCTCATAGGCCTTGGATTAAGCAGGATGCTCTGAGGAAAAGTGAAGTTGAAGATTCTTCCTCAGCAAAATATGTCACTCCGCATAGGAGACATATAAATGGTAAGGGCAATGTTGTTTGCAAGAATGCTAACTTAATTCTGCAGAGAATGTCAAGAAGCATTCAAACAAAAGACGCTTGCCCACCTGTCATCACTGCGGCATCACCGGTCACATCCGATCCAAATGTCCACAGCTCCAGAAGTTGAAGGTTCAGAGGAAGCTGCCAACAAGAGCTACATCAGGCACTCTACCTCCTATAGCACTTCAGGCTTCACGGCATCAGCAGCAGTTTGTTCTTGTCTATCGAAGTGGCAAATCAAAGAAGAACAAACCAAGGCGCTAAAAGAGGAAGCCGCAGAAGCCCACTACCAACCATGGCTATGAAGGGTTGCTGAGCCTGATGCAAGATATGCAAAGGAGTATGGCCAATATGGACATGACCTGCAAACCATCTCCACTGGTTAAGCAGGTATGGGTCAAGAAGGATGAGATCATTCACCCCTTGAGGGGGAGTGGACTCACCTAGTAAAGGTGAAGTCTCCCATGCCTAGGATTGTGGTTCCTAAATCCTAGTGCATGTCAGATATTTTTTTTGGGGATGACAGTTAAAGCACGTTGGGCGGCTGCTTTTCTGTCTTGGTCTTTCTAAACCTCTCTCCATGAGGACAGGTTTGGCTTTAACTTACATGCTGGGATTAGATGTCATTTCCTTTTCCATAAGCATTTCTTTGTTGTTTTTCTGCTTATTGGTTTTCAACAAAAAATAAATAAAATTGGGGAGAAGATGCAGAATTTTTATTTTTTTTTCTTTTGATAGCTTTTCAGATATTGCATGTTATTTGCCTGATATCTCAGTTCATTGTGCATTGATTAAATATGCTAATATATGATTGAGAGTTTATGCATGATATCTGCTAAGTTTTTCTGCTGCATCTTAATGATAGATAGTTACTTTTCTCATGCGATGAAAATGTGCACTATCTAAGACTCCCCTAAGGTACATCTTTTCCTTCTCTGACTTTTTGCTTCTAGAAATTCTAGATAAGAGAAGAGGTTTTTGATAAGATGACCAAATTGACCACATGCCAGTTGAACCTAGAACCTAAAAACTCTGGCATTCCCTTTAGATTGCAGCACCATAAGATTCAAGCAGTTAATCATATGAATTTTGTGCTTTAAATTGTATATTCATTACTTATGTGCTAAATTTACCATATGCCTTGCTCTCTGCGTGCAAGTAAAATTTTTACTGTGTCCTTTGATAAGCGTCGAATGTTGCACATTCAAGCCCCTTAACTTATATATGTTAATTCCTTAGCATTGTTATTTGTTTTATTTTGTTTTGTTTTATTGTTTTCAGGTTTTAAATAAAGATGCAATTAATTCCATTAATTTTGGGCTTAAAGCACACTTTGAGAAGACCTAAAAGATATTGGTAAGCTTAACCAATCATAATAGAATACCTATATGATGTGGTTAAGTTTAATCAAATCAAGTGAAGAATTAAATCAGAATTTTTCCACTAAGAGTCAAAATCGGATTGGATTAAAATTTGGATTCTGCATATGTCTCAGTGTTTGATCACAACTTTTGTGTCAGATATTGGATTGTAATGAAATTGGTGGCGTTGGAAAGCTAATAAAATATTCAACAAATATATCAGAAATAGCTTTTCTCTAATTCGAACGTTTACTATGCTAAAATTGTCTCGCAATAAAAGGCCGCAATTCTTGCCGAATTTGGAATCCTTTTCCTACTTGGATTGAAGTTTCAATCTCCTACTTGGACAAGAAGACTCAAGAGATGATTTTTATGGAATTCCAAGGGCTTCTAGGACTTGTGTGCTCCCTATAAATAGACCCCTAAGCTTCAAGAGAATGTGTGCTTGGTGCTTGGGCTTGTGCTTAGATTTAGACAGAAAATTCTTCTCGGAGGCTTGACAAGTTGAAGAGGAGAAGAACATGGCACGAGGCCATCCCAGCATTACGATGAGCGGTTAAATTTCTAATAGGGTGTTGATGTAGTCCTTTCTAAGTAACAATGGTTTAATTGTATTTTAGTTTGGGATTTTCTCTATGCATGATGGTTATATAACTGTGAGAATTGATTTTAATGTTTATATTCAATCATTATGAATTTCTTATCTTGTCTTAGAAAGTCTTTTATATTGATTGAACTCAATCCTTCATATTTTCTGTGATTATGTGAATGATTGTTATACAACGGTTTTAATTGATATATGATCAAGAGGATTAGATAGACCATGCCTAGGGAAGACGGATTGTACTACACCCTAGTTTGTATAATTTAGGTAGACAGTCCGTGCCAACCGAAGATGGGTTATACTATTCCATTGATTGTGTATATATCCTATTAAAGACGTAGCTAGTCCATGCCTAGGGAAGACGGGTCATACCGCATCTTAGTGGTTAGGTGGACGGTCCGTGCCAACCGAAGATGGATTATACTTATTCTTTAGAGGTAATTTCTTGACTACTCGAGTGAGACGAGCCCTTTATCATGCATAGTATAAATTTTCCTTGTTAATTTATTATTGACCATTGTTATTCAGTGAGTGGTGAAATCAATCCCCTATTCTTTATCTCATCCCTACTATCTTTAAATTTATGTCTTTTACTTTTATGTATTTCTTTTTTATAAAAGAAAAGCCAAATCAAACATCTTTTTAATTAAGTTATATTTAATCTTGAAAAGCTTGATAATAATACCTACGCAGTCCTTGAGGTTCGACACCCTCTCTATATCCTTATCCTACAAGGATTCGTTCTATTGCGAGTGGTTAATTTTATTATTGATATATTTTGGTAAACAAAAGACCACATCATCCTTCATGGTACTAGTAAAACAATCAGGTGCTACATCTCAGGGGGAGTGTATCAGATGAGGGTGGCTAGGCCCTAGTAAGTTATAAGGTTTGACTTTTGACTAATCTTTCACTGATTTTCTCTCTTGTCTAGAAAATTGAGTTGCCATTTGTCATGTCATTGAAAGTCATACCTTGTGGGTTAAGTCTTCACACACACACGCATTGCATGAGTTGAGTAATCTATTTAAAATTTCTATCTGCAGGGAAATTCGTGCTTATTGAATACTTAACTCTCATTTATATCTTTGCATATTTTTGTAATGCTATTGGACTGTTTTATCAGTTGATTATACATGAGTGTTTTGGAGCTAACTTTA
This sequence comes from Alnus glutinosa, assembly GCF_958979055.1. Lineage (NCBI taxonomy): Eukaryota > Viridiplantae > Streptophyta > Magnoliopsida > Fagales > Betulaceae > Alnus > Alnus glutinosa. The sequence goes on along the minus strand of NC_084894.1, from coordinate 14,422,855 downwards.
GGAAAAATATTTTTCTGCAAATTTTCCTCAAGTTTCAGATTTTCAGTGCGAAGCATCCGGACGGACCTTTTCTCACGTCCGGACAAGCGCAGTCTTACCGTACGTTGTCCTAGCAATAGCCGTTCGGATGACATGTCTGGACAGGATCTCTACAGGTTAAGACTTGCGTCTCTTTTTCTGCCATACACACATCTTTTCATTTTTATTGATTTATCATGGCATGTTGTGTGTTTTTCGTGTGGATTTCTCCCGAGATTTTGGCATTCTTTGCACATCTCTTCTCATCCCATGATCTTTATTGTGTCTTCCGTTATTCTTTTTAAGTTTTTGTGCTTTTATAATATTGGAATATTTGTTGGGATATTTTCTTGAGATAGAGTGCATGGAAATTCTATTGTGTCTGTGTGTTGGGTGAATATTGTTATATCTGTGCTATTTGGATTGCTATATATTTCTTGTGTAATCCATGCGCATCCAAATTGCAAGTTGTCATAATACCACATTCTTTTTGGAACTAACAAGAACTAATATTTCCTTGTGGTGTTATGTTTGGATAGACTTCTGTTAAATCCTTTCAGGAATATGTTGTCCAGCAACTCTCAGCTCAATATATGACAGATGGATCCTTTAGAAAACTGACAGTTGTTGAAGTCAGATGTTCAAAATTTCCAAAGGTCTTGGGATTTGAGATGAACTTTTTCCCCCAGCTCATGCAGAGCTTTCCGTAGCATTCTCTCAGATCTGCATCAGTCAGAGGTTCAGTGGTGAATCTCCTCATTATCTTGCAGACCAGTTGCTTAGAGGATGTCAATCTGTGGATAACCAGTTTCAAGCTTTGCAAAATCAAGAGATTGAAGATTTTTCAGTCCTTGGTTCCAGACTTCCGGAGCTAGAAGCCGAAGTAGTATAAATCCAGCTTTTACGGATTTCTCACCGTTACTTGATTTCAGTGGATCAGCAGGATTTGATACTTGGAGGATTTATGTTCCTCTCTTCTGGGCCACTTGCAGACTTTTCTCTATTTTCCTATTGTTTTAGATTTTAGAAAGTTTTTGTCTGTGGATATTATTACTCTGTTTACCCTTATACTTCTGAGACATTGAGGGGGAGTAATTGTTTTGTGGTTTTTCTCATTACTCTGTTTTACCCTTTGTCCCTTTGTGACAAAAAGGGGGAGTAATTTTTTATTTGGACCGGGATTGTATTTTTTACCGGTCAAGTGATTTTTGTCTCAGAATGGCCAAAGGGGGAGTTTGTTAGTTTTTGTGTTGGCTGCATTCTGTTGGACAAAATCACTTTTATGTAATGTTCCTATTTTCACAAGGATGCTGCTTTATCCAGAGTCTACTCTTCAGCTATGTTCTTCAAGAAGATACTGTGAAGTTTTGAAGCAAGTTTATTTCGGTGTCCTGTCAACCGTCCGGACGCTCATCAGTTAGCAACATCCGTCCGAATGATGAGAACTTTCCGCCTGGACGCCCATCAGTGTCTAGAAGCTTCGAATAGTTCAAGATTGCATCCGTCCGAATGTAATGGTAAATCGTCCGAACGCTCTTCAGAGTTCGAGAAGATCCCAGTGTTCTAGCGCATCCGTCCGGACGACGTGGTTATACCGTCCGGACGTCATTCAGTGTTTGACAAGTATTAGGGTTTCTACCTCAAGACACAGTTATGGGAAGACGATGTGTGATCCCGTCCGGACGAGTTTCTCTATAAGGCAAGACGTGCATACAAAGTTCAACTGTCCAGAGGTCAAACTTCATGGTCTGGACGATCAAGCTTCATATATGGAAATTGCGTGCACCAATTCAACCGTGCGGACGTCAGCCTTCAAGGTCCGGATGCTCTAAGCCTTATTATGGTAATTTCGTGCAGCCGAAGTGCAACCGTCCGGACGCTAGGGCAACACCGTCCAAACGCGGCCTTGTTATGGAAGCTTTCAGGGCTATTTTGAAAGGCGGTTGCAGTTGACCGTCCGGACGCTCAGTCAAGCCGTCCGGACACCCTCGGGTATTTCAGTCATAACTCTTTACTCAAATATCGGATTGGGACGAAATTGGTGTCGTTAGAAAGCTAAGAAAAAGTTCTGTAAATTGAGTGTCTGGACGGCTATTAATAGCATCCGGAGGACCTCCGTATGAAGGGAAACATTTGGACGTCCGGACGGCCCTGCAGAAAATTCTAGAATTACTTTTCAGACAAGAAAAACTTGGCCCGTCGTGATGGCCCAAGGCTCCCGTCCGGACGCGCGTGCCTCAGAATCCATTTTAACTCAATTTTGGGTTTTCAAAGCCTATAAATAAGAGGCTTGAGGCATGCTTTCAACATAGAATTCGGTGGTGAATTCTCTACAGCTTAGAGAGGGTGTTTAGGGAGATATTGAAGATATGCTAGCTCTCTAGCTCTTGCCCAGTGTGCCCTTTGATCAGCTGTGAAGTCTATCTTAGGGGTTGGCCCTAAGGTAAAGGATTCCATTGAAGACCCCTTCAGGTAGGAGACCTGATTGGGAGGCGTTCGTGTTGGGTTACACGTTAGAGAGCAAGGTACGATCACTACATCAGAGGTATGTGAGTGTTACTGCTCACTGCATTTACATTCATTTAAATGCGGAATTTAAATGAGACAGATATTTGTTACGAAGTGGAAACTCTATGAAGAGAAAAAACCACTCCGGTGCAATCAAACCTAGGAAATCCACTATCCAAAAACAAAGCTAGTTACAAGACACTCATTCTCACATAACCATATGCAGTAGTCATACCTTTAACTCTGATGTGTAGCCCAACACAAACGCTTCCCGACTAGATCTTCCACCTGAAGGGATTTTTGATGGATTCCTTTACCTTAGAGCGGACCCTTAAGATAGACTTCACACGAACACTTGAGCACACACTGGCACCAGCTTGAGAGCTAAAGGATCTTCAATTCTCTCTAAACACCCTCTCAAAGCCCTATGGAATTCACTGTCAAATTCTGTACAAAACACAGACCTAGAGCCCCCTATTTATAGGCTTTAAGGACCTTAAAAACTGCTGAAAATTGGACTCTGTCTGTCGGGCGTCTGGATGGAAGTTAGCCCCATCAGGACGATTTTCTGTGATATCTTTCAAAAACTGCGTAATTCAATCTTTATCAGGTTTGCGTCCGAATGGCTTGATCGAGCGTCCGGACGGTCTTCACTGAAATCCTTTCCGCGTTTGAATGAAAATCTGGAGTTATTTGAATTACTGGATATTGTCCAGACGTGTTGCCGAGTTGTCCGGACGTCTTGCAGAAACTGGACATCGTCCGAATGTGTTGCCTTGTCGTCCGGACGGATTGCAGAAACTTCCCAAACAGTGTCGACTTCTGAGAACAGACTCCTTTGTTGAATACTGATTGATCGAGCGTCCAGACAGTGTTGCTCTGACATCCGAACGTCTTCAATGTTTATCTGTAAGACACTGAGGGGCGTCCGGACGCCTTCAAAGACCAGTCCATACGGTTGCACAGGAACCGGATGGTTTGTCTTGGTTTTTGCAATGGACACTTCATGGGTATCTTCTAGAAGCTTGTGAACAGTAAATGTCTCTATGTATGAAGATTCCAATTTAAAAACCGACTAACAAATATCTGAAGATTGGAAAAACCGACTGTCCTGCAACCATTACATAAAGTGTTTTTGTTTTAACCAGAATGTAGCCAATAAAAATACTAACACAAGTGACTTACAATTGCTATCTGGCTCAATTTGAACCAAAGAAAGTGGAGGAAGCCTTACAAGATGACAACTGGGTCACTGCTATGCATGATGAGTTGCATCAGTTCTCTCGTAATGATGTCTGGACTCTGGTTTCAAGACCATCTAATCAAAATGTCATCGGCACAAAGTGGATTTTCAAGAACAAGTCAGACGAACATGGTACGGTGATTCGAAATAAAGCACAGCTTGTTGCTCAAGGGTACACTCATATTGAAGGGATAGATTTTGACGAAACTTTTGCTCCAGTTGCCCGCCTTGAATCTATCAGAATTCTGCTCTCTATATCCTGTCATCTAGGCTTCAAGCTTTATCATATGGATGTCAAGAGTGCTTTTCTAAACAGCATTCTTCAAGAAGAAGTTTATGTAGAACAACCAAAAGGATTTTTGGATCCTCATCATGTCTACAAACTGAAGAAAGCCTTGTATGGTCTCAAACAAGCTCCACGAGCATGGTATGAGAGACTAACCACTTATCTTCTGGAAAAAAAGGGTCACAAGAGGACAAGCAAATCGTACCCTCTTCATCACAAATCAAGGAAATCACAAACTCATTGCACAAATCTATGTAGATGATATCATCTTCGAAGCAACCTTAGATTCTCAAGCTCATGAGTTTGCTGAAGAAATGAAACAAGAATTTGAGATGAGTATGATAGGTGAGTTGACCTATTTTCTGGGAATGTAAGCCAAACAAACTTGTGAAGGGATATTTATTTCTCAAGCTAAATATGCAAAAGATCTGGTAAAACGATTTGATTTGGATGGGAAAAGCCATGCTCGTACTCCCATGAGCACAAATGTCAAGATTAGTGCTGATCCAACAAGTAAACAAGTTGATCCCACTCTTTATGAAAGTATGATTGGCAATCTACTCTATCTTACGGCAAGTCGACCAGATATTGCTTTCAGTGTCGGAGTTTGTGTTTCAAGCTAATCCTAAGGAATCTCATCTTACTGCAGTCAATCGCATCATCTGGTACGTAAATGCCACTGTTAATTATGGTATCTGTTTTTCTAGAGAAACAAATCTTGTGCTTGCAGGATACTCTGATGTAAATTGGGCTGGAAATGTTGATGATAGAAAAAGTACCTTTGGTGGTTGTTTTTATGTTGGTACAAATCTGGTAGTTTGGATGAGTCAGAAACAAGGCTCAATTTCTCTTTCTACTGCAGAAGCTGAGTATATTGCTGCTAGAAGTTGTTGTACCCAGTTATTGTGGATGAAGAAATTACTTTGTGATTATGGCTTCACTCAAGACACTATGGTCATTCACTGTGATAATACCAGTGCCATCAATATTTCAAAGAATCCAGTTCAGCATTCTCTGACCAAGCACATCGACATCCGGCATCATTTCATCCATGACCTTGTAGAATCCAGGGAAGTAGCTCTTATGTTTATTCCCACAGAAAATCAATTGGCTGATATCCTCACCAAACCTCTTGATGGAAGCATGTTTGAATCTCTTATAAAAGCCATTGGTATTTGTGACATGTCCTAGACATGTTTTTGACTCATGCTCGAATACCTCTCTTCTTTTCCTCTTAGTCTCTTCCGTGGGTTGCATGATTTTTTTTTTATAATTAAAAAAAAAATTGGGGAAATTTGGTGTGAAGGTTCTACTTCAACATCTTTCAGCTATCTCATGTATATTTATCTGTGTTGACAGTTCACTATGCTTTGATAAAATATACATTCATATGGTTCAGTTTCTAAATCTGATATATGTTGAATTTTCCTGCTGCATCTCTACTAGATAGTTGCTTTTCTCATGTGATAAAACATGTGCACTATCCAAGGCTCCCTAAGATATTTTTTTTTTCTCTCCTCTGACTTTTAGCTTCTTTTTTTTTTTTTTTTTAATGAGAGAGATTTTTTTTTAAGATGGTCAAATTGACCAACTCGCTAGTTGAACCTAGAACCCATAAATTTTGGCATTCTTTCTAGGTTGCAGCATCAAGTGATAAAAGGCGTTCAAAACTGAATACAAATGGATAAATAAAAAGATCTATTGCTAATGCTAAATCTGTTCTTGATCTTGTTCCTAAAGAAACAGTCAGTTATCACATCATTGTGGAGATAGACGGTCACTAAAGGACATAGTAAAAGAAAAGTGCTATAGCTTAGGGGGAGTGTATCAGATGAAGGTAACTAGGCCATAGCATAATAAGGTTTGACTTTTGACTGATCTAACATTGATTTTCTCTCGTTTAAAAAATCCGAGTGTTTTTCGTCATATCAGTGAACTTCATATCTTATTGAGAAAGCCTTCACACACACACGCATTGCATGAGTTAAGTTTACTGTTTAAAAAGTTTTGTCTGCAGAAAATTTTTGCTCATTGATTGTTTAACTCTTTTCTATATGCTTGCATATTTTTGACCAACTCTTTGACTGTTTTCACAGGCTTAGATCCATGTGTGTGTTGATTTCTCGTTGACAACCTAACGTTGCTCCTTTCTCCTATTTTTGTTCTTGGTTATGGTTTTAATTTCATACTCTGTTTACCCTTTGTAGTTGTGTGACAAAAAGGGAGAGTATTTTTTATTGTATTTGGTGTTTAGACCGAAAATGTATTTCCAAACCGGTCAAGTGTTTTTGTCCCAGAATGGCCAAAGGGGGAGTTTGTTAGTATTTTTATTGGCTACATTCTGGTTAAAACAAAAACACTTTATGTAATGGTTGCAGGACAGTCAGTTTTTAAATTGGAATCTTCATACGTAGAGACATTTACTGTTCACAAGCTTCTAGAAGATACCCATGAAGTGTCCATTGCAAAAACCAAGACAAATCAGCCGGTTCATGTGCAACTGTTCGAAAAGGCCTTTGAAGGCGTCCGGATGCCCCGCAGTGTCTTACAGATAAACGTTGAAGACTTCCAGACGTAAGAGCAACACCGTCCGGACACTCGGTCAATCAGTATTCAACAAGGAGTCTATTCTCAGAAATCGACACTGTTTGGGAAGTTTTAGCAATCCGTCCGGACGATGAGGCAACACGTCCGGACGATATCCAGTAATTCAGATAACTCCAGATTCAGAAAGGATTTCAGTGAAGACCGTCCGGATGCAAACCTGATAAAGATTGAATTACGTGGTTTTTGAAAGGGTATCGCAGAAAACCATCCGGACGAGGCTAACTTCCGTCCGAACGCTAGACAGATAGAGTCTGATTTTCAGTAGTTTTTGAGGTCTCTTGAAAGCCTATAAATAGAGGGCTCTAGTTCTGTGTTTTGTAGAGAATTCGGTGGTGAATTCCATAGTGCTTTTGAGAGGGTGTTTAGGGAGATTCGAAGATTTGCTAGCTCTCAAGCCGTTGCCAGTGTGTGCTCAAGTGTTTGTGTGAAGTCTATCTCAGGGGTCAGCCCTAAGGTAAAGGAATCCATCAAAAACCCCTTCAGGTGGAAGCTGGTTGGGAAGCGTTCGTGTTGGGCTACACGTCAGAGTTAAAGTTATGACTACTGCATAGGGTTATGTGAGTATGAGTGTCTTGTAACTAGCTTTGTTTTTTGATAGTGGATTTCCTGGGTTTGGCTGCATCGAAGTGGTTTTTTTCTCTTCATAGAGTTTCCACTTCGCAAAAAATATCTTGTCTCATTTAAATTCCGCATTTAAGATATTTCTTTGCACACAAACACACACTTGGTTTAAATTAGAAGTCAAAAAATATTTTCACACTTTACGTAATGGTTGCTTCTTGTTAGTATTTTATATTGGCTACATTCTGGATAAAACAAAAACACTTTATGTAATGGTTGCGTTTTAACAGGATGGTCGGTTTTCAACTCAGATTCTTCATGTATTCAGAGAATGATCAAATCAAAGACAATAATCAATCACAAGCTGCTTCAAGATGTCCATGAAGAGTCCTTGCAAAATCCAAGACAAAAACAACCGGTTCCTATGCAATCGTCCTGACGGGCCTTTGAAGGCGTCTAGACCCTCCTCAGTGCCCAACAGATAACGATGAAGCCGTCTGGACGCTAGGTCAATCAGTATTCAACAAGGATTTTTATTTTAGAAGTCAACACTGATATGTACTGAATGTTACACATTCAAGCCCCTTAATTTACATATGTTAAGCTCTTAGTTTTGTTATAGTTTGATGTTTTGTGTTGTTTTTGTGTTTTCTTATATTTTACAGGTTTTGGAAGAAAATCCATTAAATTCCAAGATTATAATGAAGTTGGAAATCTCACTTTTTGATAGATTCAAACTCCAAATCAATTTTGAATTTAAGGAAAGAGAAGTTGGCAAAAAATCGTTATTCTTGGAAAGAATCCAGAATGAGCACATCTCAGTAATTTAATCATAACTTTCGGTTCATGTATCTGATTGCAACTAAATTGGTGGCGTTGGAAAGATAAGACAAAATGAAACAAATATGTCAGAAATATAGTTTTCCTAATTCTGACATTTACCATGCCAAAATCGTCCCGTAATAAAAGACGGCAAATTTGTACGGATTTTAGAATCCTTTTCCTACTTGGATGGGAATTTTAGAAAAGAAAAATACTTGTAATTATTCTATTTGGACTAGAAGTCCTATTTTTAATTGTTATAGGATTTCTAGAGCATCTAGAGCTTCTCTAATCCCTATAAATAGGCCTCTAGCCTTTGAAGAAAAAGACACATAAGCTTTGAGGAAGAATCAAAGGCTACATCAAGAAGGAGGTTCTTCCTAGTTTTTATTTTCTTTATTTATTTATTTTCTGTATGTATATAATTTTAGTTTATATTTGTTGTAACTAATACTTTAGTTAGGGCTCGATTGAAGCCCTAATTATGTCTCGTTAAGGTTTTCAATTGGCGCCTTTGCTACAATTCATATATTGATACTTAACTTGATTATTTCCTATTTTCTTGAATTCCTCTCATGTTTATGCTTGATCATCATATGCATGTGGTATGGATTTGTTATTTATATCAATTTGGATGACCGAGTCATGGGCATAATAAAGTAACAAAAGAACCCCATCACAGGTCCTTTGATTAATCAACATAAAGACAACTAGAATAGATACCATGTTCCAATCTGAGTGTGTTTACCGATTTCCATAGATTTATGCTTTCTTGAAGAACAACTTAGTAGATACCATGCTAAATCTTTCAAGGAAGAAAAGAGTTAGAGTAGATACCATGCCTAACTCGTTGCTTAGGAAAATTAATAGCTTTAGGAGAAGATACCATTCCCTTGTGGCTGGTAAGCATTAAGTATCAAGTTATGATGGTAGCATTGACATTGTGAATCTTATTTGAGTATGATTAGCGGTAGATATTGAAGCCCTACCTTTTCTTCTTATTATTTTTCCTTAATATTTTGTCTCTTCTTTTATTAGATCTTATTAATACTTTTATTTCATTTCACTCATCTTAATTATTTAGGAAGTCTTTTAAGTATAATTTACCAATCCTCGTGGGAATGATCTCGTATTTGCCTACTATACTATCGTTTTGATCTTGTGCACTTGCGAGTAAAACGTACAAGTATCTGCCTATTTATTTAGATAGATATTTGCACAAAAAGTTTTTTCTATTTGGGAAATCTCTGCAAGCCATCCGGACGACGTGGCAACACGTCCGGACGATGTCCAGTAGTTCAGAATATTCCAGAGTTCCATTCGAATACGGAAAGGATTTCAGCGAAGACCGTTCGGACGTGAACCTAATAAAGATAGAATTGCGCTATTTCTGAAAGGATATCGCAGAAAACCGTCCGAACGAGGCTATTTTCTGTCCGGATGCTCGCCAGCCAGAGTCCGAATCTCAGGAGCTTTTGAGGTCTCTTGAAGCCTATAAATAGGGGCTCTAGGCTAGTGTTTTGTAGAGAATTCGGTGGTGAATTCCATAGTGCTTTGAGAGGGTGTTTAGGGAGAATCAAAGATCCGTTAGCTCTCAAGTCGTTGCCGGTGTGTGCTCAGTTGTTCGTGTGAAGTCTATCTTAGATGTCGGACCTAAGGTAAAGGAATCCATCAAAAACCCCTTCAGGTGGAAGATCTGGTTGGGAAGCGTTTGTGTTGGGTTACACGTCAGATTTAGAGGTATGACTATTGCATAAGGGTATGTGAGTACGAGTGTCTTGTAACTAGCTTTGTTTTTGGATAGTGGATTTCCTGGGTTTGGTTGCCCTGGAGTGGTTTTTCTCTTCACAGAGTTTCCACTTCGTAACAAATATCTTGTCTTATTTAAATTCCGCATTTAAGATATTTGTTGCACACAAACACACACACTTGGTTAAATTAGAAGTCAATATTTTATTTTCAATTGGTATTAGAGCAGGTTACACTTCTGTTTTAGATTTATTTCTTAAGTGTGATCCTTACCTCTTTTGTGACTTCTATTTTTTGATTACACATTTTTATCATGGATTTCTCTTAGTTATCTGAAGAAAATTATGATATTGAGCTCTCTATTGTTTTTGCTAAATTGGATAAAATTATTTCTCCAAAAGAGCTCAAAAGGTGAAGCAAGAAAAAGAGTCTTCGATTGTTCAGTTACCTGAACCACATGCTTTGATTGACTCTTTGAAATCTAAGAATACCATGCTATTTGACATTATTGATACACTTGAGAGTAAATTAAAAGAATCTGAAGATCTCTTGAAAAAATTCTCTAATGATAATTTAAAGAGCATGCTTTGTATTCATTCAGATATTCCTAACAAGCCTGATTTTGTTGTTGATGATTTGAGTGCTTTTACTTCACAAGCTTCTGATTCTGAATTAGATTCTATTGTTATTAAGCCTGTGATAGTAGACACTGGTTGTTTGGATAATTCTAAAAATTCTTGCTTAAATAACTATGTGAAGCCTAACTCCAAGGATTCAAAAACACAAGGTAAGTTTGTTCCTATTTGTCATCATTGTGGGAAGGTTGGTCACATTAGACCAAAGTGTTATCTATTAAAATCCTATAGACCTTGGAAGAAGTAGGAGGATTCCAGAAAGGGCTTTATTGAGAAAACCTCTTTAGATAAATATGTTCCACCCCATAGGAGGCATATATCTCAAAGAGATAAGGACTTTGTTATTTGTGAAAATGCTAATCTTAAATTTGCAGAGCCGTCATGAAGCATTTCAACAAACAAAGTCAGCCTACCTGCTTTCATTGTGGTGTCTCTAGACACATCAAGCCACACTGTCCTCAAATCCGACATCAGCAACCTCGGATCAGGAAAATAGAGCAAAAGACAGGTAAGTCTAGCTCTAAACCTTCCAAGCCTCATCATGCTTTTCGGTAACAACGGCATTATCCTCGAAGGGGTTCTCCCTCTTGCCATCAATGTGGTAAGTATGGCCACACCAAGGCCGAATGCTTCAGAATAAAGCCTCACAAGCCCAAGAAGAATCAGATCAATGAAGGGCTTGTCAACATGATGAAGAGTGTCCTAGTTAGACTGATCAATTTGGACATGGCTCACACCCCTACCTCATAGGTAGAGAATGTATGGGTAAGGAAGGATGAGACCATTCACCCCTTGAGGGGGAGTGGACTCACCTAGTAGGTGAGGTCTCCCATGCCTAGGATTTTGGTTCCTAAATCCTAGTGCATGTCAGGTATGATTGCATTGCATCTTTATATAATCTTATCTCATGAATGCTTTGCATGTTGTTGTGGAACCACATTTTCTATCCCCATATTTTCTCTTGTTATCTTGAGAAACATTTGCAGATGTTTCTTTGGGGATGACAGTTAAAGCACGTCGGACGACTGCTTTTCTGTCTTGGTATTTATAAACCACTCTCCCTGAGGATAGGTTTGGTTTTACCTTACAAGCTGGGACTAAATGTTATTTCCTTTTCCATAGGCATGTCCTTGTTGTTTTTCTATTTTATTATTTTCAACAAAAAATAAAAAATAAATAATTGGGGGAGATGCAGAATTTTTTTTTTTTGAAAGTTGCTTTTCAGATATTGTATGTGTTTTTGTCTGATATCTCAGTTCATTGTGCATTAATTGAGTATGCTTATATATGATTGAGGGTTTATGTCTGATATTTGCTAGGTTTTCCTATGCATCTAGATAGTTGCTTTTCTCATACGATGAAAAATTGTGCACTATCCAAAGCTCCCCTAAGGTACATTTTTTTCTCTTTGACTTTTAGCTTCTGGAAATTCTAATGAGATTTTTTTGCTAAGATGGTCAAATTGACCAACTCGCTAGTTGAACCTAGAACCCATAAATTCTAGCATTCTTTATAGGTTGCAGCACCAAGTGATAAAAAACATTCAAAACTGAATAAATATGGATAAATAAAAAGATCCATTGCTTTTGTGCTATAAATATGTTCTTGAACTTGTCCCTATAGAATCAGTCAGTGACCAAATCATTTTGGAAATAGACGGTCACTAAAGGAAGAAGTAAAAGAAAAGTGTTGTAGCTTAGGAAATAGATGGCTAGGCCCTAGTAAAATAAGGTTTGACTTTTGACTGATCTAACATTGATTTTCTCTCTTATTTAGAAAATCCGGTTGCTTTAAGTCACATCAGTAAACTTCATACATTATTGAGAAAGCTTTCACGCACACGCATTGCATGAGTTAAGTTTACAGTTGAAAATTTTCTATCTGCAGGGAAATTTTTGTGCTTATTGACTCTTACCTCTCAATTATATCTTGGTATATTTTTGAAATGCTATTTGACTGTTTTATCAGTTATTTATACATGCGTGTTCTGAAGCTAACATTAGGAAAAAAAAATTATGCATATTTCCCTCTGTTTTTCAGCTTCTAGTGTGAAGGGTCCGGATTGACATGTTCTTGTGTCCAGACGTGCTTGGCTCTGTCGATCTCTTCTCTGACAGCATGTCGTTCGGACTAGTATGTATCATGTCCGAACGAGTATGTATCACTTCTGGACGGGTGCTTTTTTCTTTCTCTGCCAAACACACACACACACACACACACTACTTTTTGCATGTTCTATCATGTTATGTTATGTGTGTTTTCTCTTAGACTGATCTTGAGATTTTGGCATTCTCTGCACATCTTTTCTCATTCCCATGTATTTCCTTTGACTTTCCTTATTCTCTTTAGCTTTGGTTCTTTTTAGAATATTGGAATCTTTAATTGATTATGATTTGAGAGATTGTGCATGAATATCTTTTTTTGTCTTTATGCTGGATGGATATTACTAATCTGTGCCTTTTGGATTGCTATATGTACTTTACTATTTCTTTATGTATCCAATTAATAGCCATCATAATACCATAATCTTTTTGAAACTAACAGGATCTAACATTTCCTTGTGGTGTTATTTTTGGATAGATTTCTGTTTAACTATTTTCAAGAATATGTGATCCAGCGGCTTCTAGCATAGTTTCAGACAGAGGGCTCTTTGGAAAACAGACCAGTGTTGAAATCATATGTTCTAGAAATCTCAAATTTTAGATGAGATCATTCCCCCTACTCATACAGAGTCTTCCGTAACCTTTTCCTCTAGATCTACACTAGCTAAAGATTCAGGGGTGAATCTTCTTTATCATCTTGCAGACCACTTGCCTAGAGGATTTCTTTCTGCGGATGATCAGTTTCGGGTAAAAAGACTCAACCGACTGAAACTTTTCAGTCTATGGTTTCCTGGCTTCAGGAGCTAGAAGCCAAAGTAGTTCAAATCCAGCTTTTTATACTGTTTTCTCTCCGTTACTTGATTTTAGTGGATCAACAGGATTTGGTACTTGGTGGATTTTTTTTTTCCTCTCTTTTAGGCCACTTACAGACACTTCTCTAGTTTCCTATTGTTTTGATTTTTAGAACGTTTTTGTCTGTGGATTTTATGTACCTTGTTTACCCTTGTTCTGTTGAGACATCAAGGGGGAGTATTTTAATACTGTGATCTTTCTATACTCTGTTTAGCCTTTGTCCCTTTGAGACAAAAAGGGGGAGTTTGTTAGTATTTTATATTGGCTACATTCTGGATAAAACAAAACACTTTATGTAATGGTTGCGTTTTAACAAGATGGTCGGTTTTCAATTCAGAATCTTCATGTATTCAAACAATGATCAAATCAAAGACAATAATTGATCACAAGCGGCTTAAAGATGTCCATGAACAGTCCTTGCAAAATCCAAGACAAAAACAACCGGTTCTTGTGCAACCGTCCGGACAGGCCTTTGAAGGTGTAACGACCTGCTTTTTACAAAAAAGCGTAAGTAATTATATCTGGATAATTACGTGCCATTAACCATTTAGAGACGATACATCTCACAGCGAAAAATACGAATATCTTTTTTTTTTCTTTACAAACGTCAGGGACAGTTCCCTTACAATACATTCAGAGCTTCGACTGAAATTCCTCTAGAAATACATTAAAAGTTCTTTACATTAATTACAAAGAAACCTGTGTGACATATGACATCAAAGCATACATGGAAACTTATTAAATACAAGTAAATTCCTAAACATGTTACATACAAAAATGTTAGCTTATGATTGGCCTCATTCTGTTTGGACAAAATCACTTGTATGTAAAGATGCTGTTTTACAAGGGATTCCGCTATTCAAAAGTGTTTCAGAACATTCTGCACTACTTGCAAGTCAGAAGATTTTCGGTTCCCTTTCAGCCATTTGGACGATCGTGCCATCCGGTCCGGACAATCATGCCATCCGGTCCGGACGCCCATCTGTCCACTGTTCCATCCGTCCAGACGCCCAGACAGACCTAGCATCATTCATCCGGACGACGTGGATTTCTGTCTGGACCCTCTAATGTATCAAGAAGCTTTTGTTCCAGCTTGCATCCGTCCGGACGACTCAGCAGCCCGTCTGGACGCCTCTCAGTATTCAACCAAGCTTTAGATTCTTTCCAAGTTCATTTATGGGAAGATTGATTCAACCGTCCGGATGACGTGGATTCCTGTTCGGACGCGCTTCTCCTTGAGGCAAGAATCGCAATTCAAATTAAACCGTCCGGACGCCAGTCTGCCATCGTCCGGACGCGTGAGCACCTGATATGGAAATTGCGTATTCAACTTCAACCGTCCGGACAACTGCCTGTCATGGTCCGGACGCGCGCACCACAGATATGGAAATTGCGTGTTGAAGATCAACCGTCCGGACGACCATCCCCCTTGGTCCGGACGCGTGAAAGCCTTATATGGAAATTACTTGCAGCGGACATGCGACCGTCCGAATGATAGTGTCTCACCGTCCGTACGCGACTCTCAAACAGGAAAGATTTTCAGCAAAAATCTCAGAAATTCTGGTCGCACAGTTGTCCGTCAGGACGGCTCAGGTTCACCATTCGGACGGTGTCCGTACATATTACTACAGTCACCCATTTGAACCCTCAGCCTATAAATAGAGGCCTTTGAGCATTGAGAACTGCAAGAATTCATTATTGAATTCCTTCAGGGCTTAGAGAGTTATTTTGTGAGGTTATCGGAGCTGATTCGTTCTCTCTTAAGCCATTACAAGTGTGTTGTTGCTATGCTACAACTGAAGTCTATCTTAGGGGACGGCCCTAAGATAAAGGATTCCATTGAAGACCCCTTCAGGTAGGAGACCTGGTTGGGAAGCGTTCGTGTTGGGTTACATGTTAGAGAGCAAGGTACGACCACTGCATCAGGGGTATGTGAATGTTACTGCTTTGTATCTAGCTTTGTCTTCTGAGGGTTTGGCTGCCCCGGAGTGGTTTTTCTCATCTTGAGTTTCCACTTCGTTAACAAAAATTCTCGTGTTATTTATTTTCCGCATTGTTATTTTTGTTAACACGTTAAGCACACACTTGCCTTTTTATTTTTAGAAGTCAATTTCATTTTTTTCAATTGGTATCAGAGCTTGGTACATTTTGAGAAGATTAATTTCTTGAATGTTATTCTTTTTGACTTCTATTTATTATAATGTCTCAAACTCTTAATTTTGTTCCTTCCTTTGATGGTACGAACTATGGCTATTGGAAGGCACGTATGCGTTTCTTTCTGAAATCTATTGACTGTTGGAGTATTGTTGAAACTGGTTGGACCGAACCAGAAGATGCAACACTCGAACTAGTCCCTCAGAAATACGCACATCTTTCAAATGATAAAGCCCTCCATGCTCTGTACCAAGCACTTTCTCCATCAGAATTCGCAAAAATTTCAAATTATGAATCAGCCAAAGAAGAATGGCAAATTTTGGAAACAACATATGAAGGCACAAAACTAGTAAAATCTAACAAACTTCAAATGTTGATTTCAAAATTTGAAGAAATTAAGATGTTGGAAGATGAGACGTTTGGAGAGTTTTACTCCAAGATGAGTGACCTGAGAAACTCCATGGTGAGTCTAGGGAAGCCTATCTCGGATGTAAAACTCATCCAAAAAATTATGAGATCTTTGCCTGAGCATTTCAGGATCAAGGTGACCACCATTGAAGAAAGCAAGGATCTAGAAGAAATGAAGATTGAAGAGTTGGTCGGATCTCTTCAAACATATGAGTTGTCTCTGCCCCCGGTCAAGAAGTTGAAGACCATTGCCCTGAAATCTTCCAAGAAGAAGGTAGAAGCTTCATCTGAAGATGCTCTGAGGAGGATGAAAAAGCTGTGGCTATGCTAGCCAAGAATTTCAGAAGAATTATGAGAGATGACTGATTCAAAAAGAAGTTTTCGGAAAAAGTGAAGAAAGCTCCCAGAGAAGATGAACCAGAGGAAGAAGAAAAGAAGGATCCCAGAGGGCTCAGATGCTTTGAATGCTCAGGTTTTAAGCATATCTGAGCCGATTGCGGGAATCTTAAGAAGGGCAAGGGGAAGCCATACAATGTAACTCTCAGTGATGAGTCAGAAGAAGAAGCTTTAGAGTCTGAAAAATTTTTGGCCTTTGTAGCCCCACACATTGAAGAAGAAGACTCTTATTATTCGGAGCATAGTGATAACAGGGAAGAGCTCAAGGAGGCTTACAAGACACTCTATATAGAGTATGAGAAGCTAAGGGAAGGTCGTAAGCAGCACCTCTATGATCTGAACAGTCTGGAAACTTAGAAGAGCTCATTGCTGCTTAGAATACAAGAGCTCGAGGAAAAGCTACTAGAGACGCAGCTCAAGCTAGAAAGAGTCACTGATGAGAATCTGACTCGTATGCTGTCCATCCAGAAGAGCCCAACTGACAAGACTGGTCTCGGGTATGTAGCTCCCTCTTATGATGTTCGCTCTACTTCAAAGACTATATTTGTGAAACCTACAGTCCCAGAGCCTCCTCCTACTGTTGAAGATAAAGGGAAGGACAAGGTTAATGATGATGTTCCAGGCACTCAGAAGCCTCATTCCATAAGAAGACCTCGCATATGCCATCACTGCAGTCTAAGTGGGCATGTTCGTCCTCAGTGCTCCCTCCTAAAAGCTCAGAAAGCCAAGGCCAAGAAAAAAGTACCTTGACAGGCTAATCATGGCACTAGACCTACGGCCCAATTCCAAACTCCATGGTATCAGGCCCCATACCATCAAGCACCAAGATATCAATCTCCTTGGTCTCATGGACCACGATACCAGGCATCCCAGCATCAGCGACTTCAACAACGATTTGTACCTGCCAATCACAGTGGCAACTCCAAGAACAAATCCAAGCAATTTAGGAGGCCTCAGAAGGTGAAAGAAGAGCAATTCCTCAGTGAGCCACCTATCTGGATGCAGAGTAGATGGAGTGGATGATGCAGTCTTGCCAGCAACCACCTACAAGAAGACAGGCTTGGGTTCAGAAGGACAATTCACCCCATGAGGGGGAACAGACACACCTAGCAGGTTCGGGTGTTCATTCCTAGGATTTGGTTTCTAATCCTACCCATCAGATTTGATTGCTTATCTTGTTTGTTATATTTTGTATGCAATCTAGGAACTAGTTGTATTTTGCCCCCTATTTCTCTTGAGAGAATTTTGCAGGTACTTTTTGGAGAAGGTAGAAAAAGTAGGTTGAGCGACTAATTTTCTGTATTGGCATCATCAGGTTTGATCTTGCCTTGCATATGATGTTTTTTCCATATTGCATTTTTTTAAAAAAATAAAAATAAAAATTTGGGGAGAATTTGCAGGATTTTTTTTTCTCTCTTGGCATAACTGATAATTGCATGTCTTTTCTCTTGATATCTCAGTTCTTTGGGTATTAATTTACTTTGCTTAGATATAATTGAGAGTCTCTGACTATAATTTGCCAAGTGTTTTCCTGTATATGCTAAAGTAGGATAGCTTCTTTTCTCATGCGATGAAAAATGTGCACTTTCCACGACTCCCCTAAAACGTACATCTTTCCTTCTTTGACTTTGTGTTTCTAGAAATTTTGGATAAGAGAATAGGTCCTTGTTAAGATGGTCAAATCGACCACATGCTAGTTGAACCTAGAACCTAAAAACTCTGGCGTTCCCTCTAGATTGCAGCATCATAAGAATCAAGCAGTAAATCATATGAATTTATTTCTTTAATTATTCACTGCTTATGTGCTGCATTTGATTTATGCCTTGCCCTCTACGTGGAAGTAAAACATTTACTTTGTCTTTCATGGTACAAGTAAAACAATTAAGTGCTGCATCTCAGGGGGAGTGTATCAGATGAGGGTGGCTAGGCCCTAGTAAGCTATAAGGTTTGACTTTTGACTAATCTTCCATTGATTTTCTCTCTTGTCTAGAAAATCTAGTTGTCCTTTGTCATATCTATGATAATCATACCTTGCGGGTTAAGTCTTCACACACACACACACGCATTGCATGAGTTGAGTTGTCTATTTGAAATTTTCTATGTCCAGGAAATATATTTGTGCTGATTAAAATCTCAACTCTCTTTTATATCTCTACGTAGCTTTGAGATGCTCTCTAATTGTGTTATGAGTGGATTATACATGCGTTTTCTGAAACTGACTTGAGAAAAATTGATTTCTGCAAATTTTCCTCAGTTTTCTATTTTTTAGTGTGAAGCATTCAGACGGTCTCTCTTGGCGTCTGGACGGGTGGTTTTCCATTGTCCGGACGATATTTTTTTGGAGTCCGGACAGGCGAAGCTTAGTCGTCTGGACAAGTATCAGATTACGTCCGGACGCGTGCGGCAACCAACGGCCAAACAATAAGGATATATCGTCCGGACGCGCGTGACCTGTCTGCATGGTTCCGAGGCAGCGTGCGTCCAGACGGCATTAATACACTGTCTAGACGGGGACCCCACAGAGGCTATATATACCCTGGTCACCATCTGTCCTCCCTACCCCACCACAATCTCACCTTTTGGCTTTTAGTGAGTTATTTCTTGAGTGCTTTTGGCCTTATCTCATCCCTCTTTGTCTTTTTGTGCATTAATCTCACAATCCAGGTATTCTTCTAGTCCTTTTCTCTTCAGTTTATTTTAACTGTTAGAATGTTGATTTCTTTATAAATGTTTTTGAGATTATGAGATGCATATATTTTCCATGTTGGGATTATTTGTGGTGATATTTTGTGGGACTATAAATGTGATAATTTCTGTCTGTTTTTTAAATAGTCCTTTGTACTGCCGTTACTCTGCCCAATTTTTATGACCTAACAAGAATCTTTTTGGACTATTTTTGGCAAAATCTTGTTGGTTTCTTTGTGTAGAATCATGTTTGCAATCAGTTCCCAGCGCTGGGTCCGCCAGAGGACTGAGGAAGAGAGGAGCAAACTCCAAACCAAAATCATGGATCGTACAGTCATTGCTGAGAGCAATTTGGTCCGATCTGACATCATGGTGCCTCAGCTGGATAGTATTTATGAGACTATTCAAACTTACCACTGGGGATACCTCTACACCTGTGCCTGCATTGTCCTCACCAGGCTGGTCAGGCTTTTCTATGCCAACCTAGAGGTGGCGCAGGACGATGAGCGTGGGTTGGTACTGCAGTCCACCGTTGGCGGGCACATCATCACTGTTGATCCCCAGATCATCAGTCACTTCATAGGCGTTCCAGTCCTTGAGCTACTCGGCAGTCCTTATAATGAGGTGGTGCTTCCTCCCTCTATGGACGATCTCCGAGAGTTCTTTCATGTAGTTCCACAGGGAGAAGAGCATGCTACCACCATTCAAATCGGTTCCTTGTCTCCCTCTCATCACTTGTTGGCCAAGATAGTGCAGAACAACCTATGGTCAGTTGTCAGGCGCAGTGACCTGATTCTGAAAAAGGCCCAGTCGTGTATGCCATCCACCTCTGCTGGCCTTTCTGCCTATGCAAGCATATTATGAGCGTTATGCTGGAGGTCCGTGATAAGAGTAATACCTGTCTCCCCTTTGGCTACCTGCTCACTCAGATCATTCTTCAGTCCGACATCAACATTACTGGAGAACCGAAGATGAAGATTCAGCAGCCCATCAGCAAGTAGACTTTGATGAAGTCTAATGCACAGCTGCGGAGAGACGAATCCGATGATGAGGTGCCTATTCCTGCTACCATGCCAGTCGGCTTTCCAAACATGGCCTCATCCTCTCAAATAGTCCCGCCTTCAGAGCCGGAGATCAATTTTTCACAGATCATGGACGCCTTAGCTGCTATTTAGGGAGGCATGAGCACCAAGCAGCAGTTCATCACCTCTATGCAGCAGGAGGTGCACTCCATCAACAAGCGGTGGAGCAGAATCAGCTGGATCTCTGGGAGTGCCCCAAGTATCATCATCCTGGCAGTAGTGATGATGAGGAGGATGCGCCTAGGACTGCACCTATGGCAGAGGATGATTGAGCTCCTTTTGTTTTTACTGTGTTTTTGTTGTTTTTTTTTAGACATTTGATTTCTTATTTTGCTATGTTAAAACTCTTTGACTTATATAACTCTGTTTACCCTGGTCCTTCTGAGACCGTTAGGGGGAGTAATTTTTATTCCAGTTGTGTTCTTTTATTACTCTGTTTTACCCTTTGTCCCTTTATGACAAAAAGGGGGAGTAATTTTTGGACCGGGAATGTATTTCCAAACCGGTCAAGTGATTTTTGTCCCAGAATGGCCAAAGAGGGAGTTTGTTAGTTTATGATTGGCCTCATTCTGTTTGGACAAAATCACTTGTATGTAAAGATGCTATTTTACAAGGGATTCCGCTATTCAGAAGTGTTTCAGAAGATTCTGCACTGTTTGCAAGTCAGAAGATTTCTGGTTCCCTGTCAGCCGTCCGGACGATATTGCCATCCCGTCCGGACGCCCATCTGTCCACTGTTCCATCCGTCTGGATGATGTGCCATACTGTCAGGATGCCCAGACAGACCTAGCATCATTCGTCTAGACGACGTGGATTTCCATCCGGACCCTCTACTATATCGAAAAGTTTCTGTTCCAGCTTGCATCCGTCCGAACGACTTAGTAGCCCGTCCGGACGCCTCTCAGTATTCGACCAAGCTTCAGATTCTTTCCAAGTTCATTTATGGGAAGATTGATGCAACCGTCCGAACGACGTGGATTCTCGTCTAGACGTGCTTCTCCTTAAGGAAAGAATCGTAATTCAAATTCAACCGTCCGGACGCCAATCTGCCATCGTCCGGACGTGCGTGCACCTGATATGGAAATTGCGTATTCAACTTCAACCGTCTGGACACCTTCCTATCATGGTTCGGACCCGTGCACCACAGATATGGAAATTGCGTGTTGAAGATCAACCGTCCGGACGGCCATCCCCCTTGGTCCGGACTCGCAAAAGCCTTATATGGAAATTACTTGCAGCGGACATGTGACCGTCCGGACGCGGCTCTCAAATAGGAAAGATTTTCAGCGAAAATCTCAGAAATTCTGGTCGCATAGTTGTCCATCTAGACGGCTCAGGTTCACCGTCCGGACGGCGTCCGTACATATTACTGTAGTCGCCCATTTGAACCCTCAGCCTATAAATAGAGGCCCCTGGGCATTGAGAACTGCAAGAATTCGGTATTGAATTCCTTCAAAGCTTAGAGAGTTATTTTGTGAGGTTATCGGAGCTAATTCGTTCTCTCTCAAGCCATTGCAAGTGTGTTGTTGCTGCGCTACAACTGAAGTCTATCTTAGGGGATGGCCCTAAGATAAAGGATTCCATTGAAGACCCATTCAGGTAGGAGACCTGGTTGGGAAACGTTCGTGTTGGGTTACACGTTAGAGAGCAAGGTAAGACCACTGCATTAGGGGTATGCGAGTGTTACTGCTTTGTATCTAGTTTTGTCTTCTTAATAGTGGATATCTTGGGTTTGGCTGCCCCGGAGTGGTTTTTCTCATCTTGAATTTCCACTTCATTAACAAAAATTCTCGTGTTATTTATTTTCTGCATTGTTATTTTTGTTAACACGTTAAGCACACACTTGCCTTTTATTTTTAGAAGTCAATTTAATTTTTTTCAAAATAGTATAAACATTTACAAGTTCAAAGCACTAAAATCCTAACTACATAGCTTTAAATCTCCTGAGCTAGCAGTTAATCCAATCCATAATCTTCAGAACCTGCACAAACATCTATGAGACGGTGATTATAACCACAACCCCGTAGTTCCATAAGTGAGCTAACTATCATTCAACAACATCATGATTTATGCGTTCTTTAAGGAACAGAGATAACATATGATGAGATGAGATGACAGTTTTCTATGCAAAGTTTAACAGTTCAATATAGTCATTACACTCCACTCATTTAGAGCCGGTACTCGATTAACGCCTTTCTCGAAGCCGTTCCCTCTACATTACATTTTGATTAGCTTATTTTCACACTAGCAGAGTACGTTCCACGTCACTCTACTAGCACTTTGAGAGCCGTTCCAGGCACTATTCCCATCCTGAACCTTTGGGAAACGTTACTCCCAATATTTATAAGTTGATTATTCACAGTATGCAATAATCAGTCACACGCATCCAATTAAAATAAAACATAAACACAACACTATTGAAATCTAGTACTACCCTCAGTAAGTAATTTATACTTACAGCCCTTTTGTGCAGTTGCAGTTCATCATTTGCAACAAATACATACATACATGCATAGAATATCAATATCATTATTTATTAGAAATTCATGCTTAAACATGAATTCCATTTTTATACATAGAGATATGTTTACCATAAAATCATTCATACCTATTATGAGTATAAGAGGTTCTACATGTTTAAACATGCTTTAACTAATATCACAAAGTTATCATTAATCAATCAACCCAATTAGCATAATCATTACCCTAGAATATTATACAATTATAGGTTTCAATAATATTAACAATTGAGTAAACTGCATACATACACAACTGGCCAAGAAAGACACCAAAATTCAGTTCTTAAAAATATTAATTTACGATCATGTTCCCATCATAAAAAGGAACATAGCCAAAATACCAAACTTAATTTCTAAAGCATAGATCAATCAGTCATAAAGAAACCTATGCATATTTCTAGTAAGATATTAATATCACACTGTTAACTTCAAAAGCTTTCAACCATAATACACGGCCAAATAAAGAGGAGGATTGAACATACTTAGTCAATCGAACCATAAAATCATCATTTTATTACTTATAGAAATAACTTTAATTTCAGAACTTCACAACTAATCCAGGAAATTAAATACCTAAATCATTAGAGCATGAATACATAATATGTTAGTTTGTGATTGGCCACATTCTGATTGGAAAAAATCACTTATATGTAAAGATGCTTTTCAACAGGGATTCCACTATTCAGAAGTGTTTCAGAGGAGTCTGCACTGTTTGCAAATTAGAGAAATTGGTTCCTTGCCAGCCGTCCGGACGCTCATATGTCCACAGTTCTAGCAGTCCAGACGACGTATCATACCGTCCAGACGCCCGACAGACCAAAGCATCATCCGTCCGGACACTCATCTGTATCGAGAAGCTTCTATTCCAGCTTGCATCCATCTGGATGATTCAGCAGACCGTCCGGACGACTCTCAGTGATCGAGCTTCAGATTTTCTTTCCAAAAGCAAATATGGGAAGATTGCTGCAACCGTCCGGACAACGTGGATTCCCGTCCGGATGCGCTACTCCTTAAGGCAAGTTCGCAATTCAAACTCAACCGTCCAGACGTCAGTCTGCCATGGTTCGGACGCGCGTTCAACAGATATGAAAATTGCGTGTAGAACATCAACCGTCTGGACGCGCGAAGCCTTAGTAAAGAAATTACTAGCAGCGGACGTGCGACCGTCCGAACGACAGTGCCTCACCGACCGGATGCGGCTCTCAAACAGGAAAGATTTTCAGCGAAAATCTCAGAATTTTGGTCGCACAATTGTCCATCCGGACGGCTCCCGTATTTATCAAAGCAGTCGCCCATTTGAACCCTCAGCCTATAAATAGAGGCCCCTGGGCATTGAGAACTACAAGAATTCAGTATTGAATTCCACTAGAGCTTAGAGAGTTATTTGTGAGGTTATTGAGTTGATTTGTTCTCTCTAGAGCCATTATTGTGTGTGTTGTTGCTGCGCTTAAACTGAAGTCTATCTTAAGGGTTGGCCCTAAGGTAAAGGATTCCATTGAAGACCCTTTCAGGTAGGAGACCTGGTTGGGAGACGTTCATGTTGGGTTACACGTTAGAGAGCATGGTACGACCACTGCATCAGGGGTATGTGAGTATTACTATCTTGTATCTAGTCTTGTCTTCTGAATAGTGGATATCCTGGGTTTGGCTGCCCCAGAGTGGTTTTTCTCATCTTGAGTTTCCACTTCGTTAACAAAAATCTTGTGTTATTTATTTTTCGCATTATTTTGTTAACACATTGTACGCACACACTTGTTGTTTATTTTAGAAGTCAATTTCTATTTTTCATAATATATCACAATAACCCCAAGGATTTATACACACCCGATCAAAGTGCTACAACTCAACTCTAGAAATCACAAGCATCTGAGTAAAGTATCACATATTATTTATCAACAACTAAACATAATCCCTATACATAGCTCCATCATCAACTAAAAGAATCCAACAACTAGTAAAACTAATATCCATTCAAGTACGTCTAAACCAAATCAGCATTTACACACACACACACCTAAAATCATCAAGAATTCTTAGCTTCCAAAATCTAGCCAGCAATAGGTAAATCAGTCCAACCACAAAACAGAGGAAATTCTTGCTAAATACAAGTAATAGGAATCCATACTCAAATCATCAATACACTCAAAACAGGGAACATTATGCTATACACAAATCCAGCTAGCACAGTAAACACATCTAAAACATATCTTGGCCAAAACATCCAAATTTCATCACAGATCCGAAACACCCAACAATATTATCTAAGCATCACAGCAACCACTACCATAGCCCAACAAGAACAGGGACTCCTAAACCATTCGGCCATAACAGGAACCCAAATCCAGAAAACACAAGCATCACACACGACCGATCAAGAACACAAAACATGGAGATCAATAACCACAATAATTTCCCCAAATCAGCCAACAACAGTGAACCCCTAAAAATATCAAACCATAAATCATTACCCAAAATAAATCATCATAGGTTATAAGAAATTACCCTAAAGGTATTCTCAACAAATCCACCGAAAAACGTCACAAGCAGTAGCTGGAAATTGCACCAATAACCATTGAAAAATGCACATGGAGAACCGGGTCTCCTCTCGGGTTTAGCCGGTCATGGGTTCGAGGGGTTCTGGGTTATGGGTCTTCGTGGTTCGGCTGAAAATCGGCTCCTGCTCGTCGATCATGGAGGATCGGGCTTCAACAGGTCTCCGGGTCACATGGCTTACGGGTTCAGCTGGGTTTCACTCCCGGGTCTGGCGGTTGCTTGGGTCTCTGATGAGTGCCAAATATTGTATATTTGGACCCCTTAATTTGCATTAATTAGACCTTTAGTTTTGTTATTTTCTAATATTTTTGGTTAGTTTTTGTATTTTGGTATTTTGCAGATCATGGAGAGAAAACGGTAGTTTTAAAGTGAAAAAAATGCAAATTTTGGAAGTCAAAATCGGATTGGATTAAATTTCAAGTTCTGCACAAGTCATACTATTTTGATCATAACTTTTAGCTCAAGTATCAGATTGAAGTGAAATTAGCGGCGTTGGAAAGATAATTTAAAATTGTACAAATAATTGTGAAATATAATTTTCCTAATTCGAATGTCTGCTACATCATAAATGCCCCGCAATATAAAAGCGCGAATTTCCTTGTTCCTGGCGGCTGCAGACATTCCAAACCCTAGCATTCTTTTCTCTTATTAGGGTTTTTGAGGGGTAGAGGTGCCATTTTGAAAATATGGCCCTAAACCCTAGCGTTCTTTTCTTCTATTAGGGTTTAGAGGGGTAGAGGTGTCATTTTGTAAAAGATTGGTTTAACCTAATCTTCTGCTATAAATACCCCCTGCTAGGTACCACTTAGAGCATCAATTTTTCTTGAGAGCATTGTTTTAGCTCTCGTCTTGTTCCTTATTTTGTAAGTGTTATTTTGTTCTAATATTATTTTAATTCAAAGTTATTTGTTTTTTTTTAGTTCTTCTTTTCTTTTATCGCTTTACTTTTATAATATTTAAATTTTCAGTTCTTCTTCTTCTTCCTTATCAATTTTAATTCATAGCACTTTTAGTTTATTGTTATTTAATTTTTCGATCTCTCTTTCTTTTCCATTATTTCGTTTGTTGTTTTCTTTTATTTCTGTTCTTTTGTTCTTCCTTTTTCTTTTCGTTTTATTTTATTATTATGATTTCATTTCAAGATTGCTCGGTGGTTTTAGTCATGAGGCTAAAATCCTCAACTAAGGTTGAGGATGAAACCTCATCAATGATAACAACTTCGCTCTTGTCATAATATTCATAAATTCAATATTTATTTATATTCAAATTCTATATCAATCTCTTTAGATTGATGATTTTTTTTTTTATATATATATTTGTGTAATTCAATCGATGGATACATCGATTGATTTCTTTAAAATTGGGGTATCTATTGTGATTTCCGAATACAATATATGATTTCAATTAAAAAAAAAAGATAATCGTTGTGATTTGTGAGTTGAGTTATTCAAATATTTTCATGTTTTGAATTTGAATATCTGGCCTATTAAATTGAATTTATGAATAAAATGCAAGAGTAGGGTGTTTGATTTGGTTTGGTGAATTCTGATACCTTAGTGTTTGTTTTATAAATTGTTCTTGTTTATTTTAATTTCGTTTATTATTTTGTTTGTAGAAAAATTCCACATCTTTGGGTCTAGGTTAAAATAAGATTAATTTAAATAGAAATTGATTTTCGTTTGTTTACACACACTTCCCCGTGGATATGATCTCGTACTTGCGCATGCACTATGCTACATATGACCCGTGCGCTTGTGAGTATTAAAATTTACACATCAGTCTCCGAGTCTCTTCGGGTTGCGACCTCGCCGATGTTGATCCACCGGAGAATCGGTCTCCATCTCCTGATCTCCCTCAATCCTCGGCATCTCTCTCTATCTCTGCTTCTCTCCTTTTCCCCCGATCTCTTCGTCTCATCTCTCTTTCTCCCTCTTGATCTCAGATTCCCTCTCTCTGTTTCTCTCCTCTCTCTCAAGTCTCATCTCTCTCTCTCGTCTCTTTGTGTTCGGTCTGCTTGGCCAAGAAGAACAAAGAAGAAGAAATGAAGAACAAGAAAGAAGAAGAAAGAAAGGAAAAAAGAAGGAAGAGTGATGCGTTTTTCACTAAAGGGAAGAGCCTGATTCTATAGGTTGGGGAGAGAGTGAGTCACAGGGTGAGTCACCGAGCAATCATGACAGTGATGAGTCATGATGCTGAGTCATCAAATGAAATGATGACTTTATAAAATATCAGTAGATGTTATAATTAACCTATGGTTAAGTTTCATCTTAATTAATTTAACCTGGGTTAATATATAGATATTTATTCAAAACTCACTAATTACATTTTTACCGTAGATATTTCCGCATCGGATCTTTACCACTATGTATAATTCATTAAAATTATAATATAAATCCATTTTGAGTCTAGTTCGTTTCATTGATAATATTATTATTCCAATAATATTATCGCACCATAAATATATACCAAATATATATATTGCACAATATTATTAAACATAGTAAATATTACACAATAATATTATTTTATCAATATTATTATATCAATTAGTCCACTGAATAATTTACTCTGTCTATTTATTAATCCTATAATATTATTAGAGTCTAATAATATTATTCTTTATTTATAAAATTATGGTTTATAAATAATAAGACCAATGAATATTTATTTTCATAAATATTCGTATATTCCTTATTATTTATCGGGGATTAAAATACCGTGTTTAAAGCCACGTATTTTATTAACTACTGGATGTGAATATTGTTTCCTACATTATTAAGTCGTTCGAATGTTGAGTCATGAGAATCAAACGTCAATTCTAGACTTGTCTATTTTATTCAGTCTTAAATTCTAATTTAAGACATTCTATTTAATTACTTAAAATCTGGGGTGCTACAAAAGGCATCCGGACACTCCTCAATGTCCAGCAGATAACGAATGAAGTCGTCCAGACGTCAGAGCAACACCGTTCAGATGCTAGGTCAATCAGCATTCAACAAGGAGTTTGATTTTAGAAGTCGACACTGTTTGGAAAATCTCTGCAAGTCGTCCGGACGACATGGCAACACGTCCGGACAATGTCCAGTAGTTCAGAATATTATAGACTTCCGTTCGAACGCGGAAAGGATTTTAGCGAAGATCGTCCGGACGCTCGGTCAAGCCGTCCGGACGTGAACCTGATAAAGATAGAATTGCGCTGTTTCTGAAAGGATATAGCAAAAAACAGTCCGGACGAGGCTATTTTTTGTCAGGACGCTCGCCAGCCAGAGTCTGAATCTCAGCAGCTTTTGAGGTCTCTTGAAGTCTATAAATAGGGGGCTCTAGGCTAGTGTTTTGTAGAGAATTTAGTGGTGAATTCCATAGTGCTTTGAGAGGGTGTTTAGGGAGAATTGAAGATCCGCTAGCTCTCAAGTCATTGCTGGTGTATGCTCAGTTGTTCGTGTGAAGTCTATCTTAGGTGTCGGCCCTAAGGTAAAGGAATCCATCAAAAACCCCTTCAGGTGGAAGATCTCATTCGAAAGCGTTCGTTTTGGGTTACACGTTAGAGTTAGAGGTATGACTACTGCATAAGAGTATGTGAGTACGAGTGTCTTGTAACTAGCTTTGTTTTTGGATAGTGGATTTCCTGGGTTTGGCTGCCCCGGAGTGGTTTTTCTCTTCACAGAGTTTCCACATTATAATAAATATCTTGTCTTATTTAAATTTCGCATTTAAGATATTTGTTTGCACACAAACACACACACTTGGTTAAATTAGAAGTCAATATTTTATTTTCACTTCTTAACAAGATAATCGGTTAGTTTCAGATTCTTCATGTTACATGGACAGTGTTTACTTCAAACCATGTGATTGGTCTCATGTTTCTAGAAGATGTCCATGAAGATTCCGTGCAAATTTCAAGTAAAAACAATCGGTTCATGTGCAACCGTCCGGACGAGCCTTTAAAGGCGTCCAGATGCCCCGCAATGTCTTACAGATAATGATGAAGACGTCTGGACGTCAGAGCAACACCGTCCATACGCTAGGTCAATCATTATTCAACATGAAGTTGGATTTCAGAAGTCGACACTGTTTGGGAAGTCTCTACAAACAGTCCGGATGATGTGGCAACATGTTCAGACGATGTCCAGTATTTCAAAATACTCCAGAGTTCCATTCAAACAGGGAAAGGATTTTAGGAAAGCCGTCCATACGTGAACTTGATAAAGATAGAATTGCGCTGTTTCTGAAAGGATATCGACGTCTGGACGAGGCTATTTTCCGTCCGGACGCTCGCCAGCCAGAGTCTTAATCTCAGCAACTTTTGAGGTCTCTTGATGCCTATAAATAGGGGGCTCTAGGCTAGTGTTTTGTAGAGAATTTGGTGGTGAATTCCATAGTGCTTTGAGAGGGTGTTTAGGGAGAATCGAAGATCCGCTAGCTCTCAAGTCGTTGCCGGTGTGTGCTCAACAACTCGTGTGAAGTCTATCTTAGGGGTCGGCCCTAAAGTAAAGGAATCCATCAAAAACCCCTTCAGGTGGAAGATCTGGTTGGGAAGCGTTCACGATGGGCTTCGTGTCAGATTTAAAGGTATGACTACTGCATAATTGTATGTGAGTACGAGTGTCTTGTAACTAGCTTTGTTTTTGGATAGTGGAGTTCCTGGGTTTGGTTGCCCCGGAGTGGTTTTTCTATTCATAGAGTTTCCACTTCATAACAAATATCCTGTCTTATTTAAATTCCACATTTAAGATATTTTGTTGCATACAAACACACACACTTGGTTAAATTAGAAGTCATTATTTATTTTCACCATCATTATGTTATCTTTGTCCTTAAATAACGCATAATACATGATATTGTTGAATGACAGTTTGCTCACTTACGTAACTATGGGATTGTGGTAATAACCACCATCTCATAGATGATTGCGCAGGTTCTGAAGATTATGGATCGGATTTGAAAATAATTATTGACTTCTAATTTAAACCAAGTGTGTGTGTTTGTGTGCAAACAAATATCGTAAATGTGGAATTTAAATAATACGAAGTGGAAACTCTCTGAAGAGAAAAACCACTCCGGGCATCCAAACCCAGGAAATCCACTATCCAAAAACAAAGCTAGTTACAAGACACTCATACTCACATAACCCTATTCAGTAGTCATACCTTTAACTCTGACACGAACCCATCGTGAACGCTTCCCAACCAGATCTTCCACCAGAAGCGGTTTTTGATTGATTCCTTTACCTTAGGGCCGAACCCTAAGATAGACTTCACAATTGAGCACACACCGGCAATGGCTTGAGAGCTAGCGGATCTTTGATTCTCCCTAAACAGCCTCTCTAAGCACTATGGAATTCACTGTCAAATTCTGTGCAAAACACGATGTTAGCATTTTGGCCTCATTCTGTGTTTTGGACAAAATCACTTGTGTGTAAAGATGCTTCACAGGGATTCTACTATTCAGAAAAGCTTCAGAGTCAGAATATTTTCAGTTCCCTGTCAGCCGTTTGGACGATCGAGCCATCCCGTCCGGACGCCCATTTGTCACTGTTCCATCCGTTTGGATGACATGCCATACCATCCGGACTCTAGACAGACCAAGCATCATCCGTCCGGACGACATGTCTCTCCGTCCGGACCCTCCACTGTGTCAAGAAGGTTCTATCCAGCTTGCATCTGTCCGGACGTTTCAGCAGCACGTCCGGACGCATCTCAGTACTCGAACAGTCTCAGATTCTTTCCAAGTTCCAATAAAGGGAAGATCGATCAACCGTCCAGACGATATGGTATCCCGTCCGGACGTACGTCTCCTTAAGGCAAGAATCGCAATTCAAATATCACCGTCCGGACGTCTGACAGCTGTGGTCCGGACGCGCGTTCATCAACGAAGGAAATTGCCGATTCGACTTCAACCGTCCGGACGACTGCCTTTCATGGTCCGGACACACGCACATCAGATATGGAAATTGCGTGTTGAAGTTCAGCCGTCCGGACGTTCATCCCCATGGTCCTGACACTCGAAGCCTTATAAGGAAATTACTTGCAGCGGACGTGCGACCGTTCGGACAATGTGCCATCCCGTCTGGACGATGCCCAAGTATATTTTGCCTGACGCTCATTTGAGCCCTCAGCCTATAAATAGAGGCCCCTGGGCATTGAGAACTGCATGAATTTGGTATTGAATTCCACAAGAGCTCAGAGAAGTTCAAGATCCCTATGAAGCCGTTTCAAGTGTGCTGAGCTACAACTGAAGTCTATCTTAGAGGTCGGCTCTAAGGTAAGGAATTCCATTGAAGACCCTTTCAGGTAGAAGACCTGGTTGGGAAGCGTTCGTGTTGGGTTACACGTCAGAGAGCAAGGTACGACCACTGCATCGGTACATGTGAGTGTTACTATCATGTATCTAGCTTCGTCTTCTGAATAGTGGAATTCCTGGGTTTGGCTGCCCCAGAATGGTTTTTCTCTTAATTGAGTTTCCACTTCATCAACAAAAACTATGTCTTTTATTTTCCGTTGTGCTTGATTTTTGTTTACACTTGTTGCACACACTTTATTTTTAGAAGTAATTTTAAATTTTCAATTGGTATCAGAGCTTGGTACACTCTAAGAAGATTAAATTCTTGAGTGTCATTTATTTTTGACTTCTATTTGCTACTATGTCTCAAACTCTTAATTTTGTTCCTACCTTCGATGGTACAAACTATGTCTATTGGAAAGCTCGGATGCAATTCTTTTGAAAATCTATTGACTGTTGGAATATTGTTGAAACTGGTTGGACTAAACCAGAGGATACAACACTCGAGACAGTCCCTCTAAAAACCGCCCGACTTTCCAATGATAAAGCCCTCCATGCTCTATGCCAAGCACTTTCTCTTTCTGAATTCGCCAAAATTTCAAACTGCGAATCAGCCAAAGAAGCATGGCAAATCTTGGAAACAACATATGAAGGCACGAAACATGTTAAATCTGCCAAACTTCAAATGTTGATTTCAAGATTTGAAGAAATTAAGATGTTGGAAGAAGAGACCTTTGGATAGTTTTACTCCAAGATGAGTGACCTGAGGAACTCCATGGTGAGTCTTGGGAAACCTATCTCGGATGTAAAACTCATCCGAAAGATTCTAAGATCTTTGCCTGAGCATTTCAGAATCAAAGTGACCACCATTGAAGAAAGCAAGGATCTTGAGGAGATGAAGATTGAAGAGCCGGTGGGATCTCTTCAAACATAAGAGCTGTCTCTGCCCCCGGTCAAGAATTTGAAGACCATTGCTCTAAAGGCTTCTAAGAAGAAGGTAGAAGCATCATCTGAAGATGACTCTGAGGATGAAGAAAAGGCTGTGGCTATGTTAGCCAAAAATTTCAGAAGACTGATGAAAGATGATCGGTTCAAAAAGAAGTTTTCTGAAAGAGTAAAGAAATCTCCCAGAGAAGCTGAACCTGAGGAAGAAGATAAGAAAGATCCCAGAGGACCTCGATGTTTTGAATGCTCAAGCTTTGGGCATATCCGGGCCAATTGCGGGAATCTTAGAAAGGGCAAGGGGAAAGCATACAATGTGACTCTCAGTGATGAGTTAGAAGAAGAAGCCCCAGATTCTGAAAATTTTCTGGCCTTTGTAGCCCCACAAGTTGAAGAAGAAGACTCTTATTACTCGGAGCATAGCGATAATGAGGAAGAGCTCAAAGAGGCCTACAAGACACTCTAAATAGAGTCTGAGAAGCTGAGGGAAGGCCGAAAGCAGCACCTGAATGATCTGAACAGTTTGCAGACCGAGAAGAGTTCATTGCTGCTCAAAGTACAAGAGCTTGAGGAAAAGCTACTAGAGACACAGCTCCAACTAGAAAGAGTTACTGATGAGAAGCTGACTCGTATGCTGTCCATCCAGAAGAGCCCAAATGACAAGACTGGCCTCGGGTGTGTAGCTCCCTCTTCTGATATTCCTTCTTCCTCAAAGACTGTGTTTGTGAAACCTACAGTCCCAGAGCCTCCTCCCACTGTTGAAGATAAAAAGAAGGAAAAGGTCAACGATGATGTTCCAAGCATTCAGGAGCCTCATTCCATCAGAATACCTCCCATTTGCCATCACTGCGGTCTCCGTGGGCATGTTCGCCCTCTGTGCTCTCTCCTGAAAGCACAAAAGGCCAAAGCCAAGCAAGAAGTACCCAAACAAGCTCATTATGGCACTAGACCTGGGGCTCAGCATCGGACTCCATGGCATCAGGCACCTCACCAAGCACCAAGGTATCAGTATCAAGCCCCTTGGTCTCATGCTCCTCAACATCAGCGGCCTTAGCAGCGGTTTGTACCAGCCAATCACAGTGGCACCTACAAGAGCAAACCCAAGTAGTTTAGAAGGCCTCAGAAGATGAAAGAAGAGTAATACTCCAGTGAGCCTCCTATCTGGATGCAGAACATGATGGAGTGGATGATGCAGTCTTGCCAGCAACCACCCACTGGAAGGCAGGCTTGGGTCAAGAAGGACAGCTACCCCATGAGGGGGTACAGACGCACCTAGCAGTTTCGGGTGTTCATGCCTAGGATTCAGCTCCTAATCCTATGGCATCAAGTTTGATTGCTTATTTTACTGTTATATTTTCAATCTAGGAACAAGTGGTATTCTTATTTTTTGCCCCCTGGTTCGGTTTGGAGACCTTTGCAGGTGTTTATTGGGGAAGACAAAAAAAGCAGGTCGAGCAACTGTTTTTCTGTACTGGCATCATCAGGTTTGATTTTGCCTTTTATATGATGTTTTTCCATATTGCATATTTTTAATAAAAAAAAAAAAAATTGGGAGAATTTACAGGATAATTTTTTTTTTCCTTGGCTTATCAGATCATTGCATGTATTTTCTCTTGATACCTCAATTCCTTGGGTATTAATTTATTTTGTTTAGATATAATTGAGAGTTTATGACTTTGATTTGCCAATTGTTTTTCCTATATATGCAAAAATTGGATAGCTTCTTTTCTCATGCGATGAAAAATGTGCACTATCCACAGCTCCCCTATAAGGTACATATTTCCTTCTCTGACTTTTTGTTTCTAGAAATTCTGGATAAGAGAAGAAGTTTTTGATAAGATGACCAAATTGACCACATGCTAGTTGAACCTAGAGCCTATAAACTCTGGCACCCCCTATAGTTTGCAGCACCATAAGAAACAAGCAGTTAATCGTATGAAATCTGTGCTTTACAGTATATATTCTCTGCTTATGTGCTACATTTGCTTTATGCCTTGCCCTTTACGTGCAAGTAAAACATTTACGTTGTCCTTTATGGTACAAGTAAATCATTTTGGTGCTGCATCTCAGGGGGGGTGTATCAGATGAGGGTGGCTAGGCCCTAGTAAGTTATATGGTTTGACTTTTGGCTTATCTTCTAGTTATTTTCTCTCTTGTCTAGAAAATCTGGTTACTCTCTGTCATGTCATCGAAATTCTTACCTTGATGGTTTCTGTCTTCACACACACACGCATTGCATGAGTTGAGGTGACTAGTTGAATTTTGCATGTGCAAGAACTTATTTGTGCTAATTGATTTCTCAACTCTCTTTTATATCTCTACTTAGTATTGAGATGCTCTCTGATTGTGTTATCAGTGGTTTATACATGCGTGTTCTGAAACTGACTTTGAAAAATTTGATTTCTGTGAATTTTTCTCAATTTTTCTGTTGTTTTAGTGTGAAGCGTTCGGACAGTCTCTATTGACGTCCGGACGAGTTAGTGGTCCAGACGGTACTCTTTTGGAGTCCGAACGGGAATGGAGCTTAATCGTCCGGACGGGACCTGTTTGAGTCCGAACGCTCGCGGCAACCACCGGGAGGATGGTTAGTAAAACCGTCCGGACGCGAGCGACCCGTCCGCATGTTCCCAATGCAGCGTGCGTCCGGACGACATAAATGCTCCATCCAGACGGGGACCCCACAGAGGCTATATATAACTCAGTTGACCACATTCTCTTCTTCATACCCCACACAATCTCCTCTTTTTGGCATTTTGTAAGTGAGTGTTTTTGGAGTTATTGGAGTAATTTCATCCTTGTCTTTTGGTGCATTCTCACTCCATTCCAGGTATTTTTCTAGCCTCTCTCTCTCTTTTTAATTTTGGAATTATGTGATGCATATCTATTTTTTTTGGAGTACTTGTGATGATTTTTTTTTTGGACTAATATTGTGATACACTCTGCTTATATTTCTGCAAAAGTCCTTTTTACTGCTGTTATTCTGCCCAATATTTTCATAATCTAACAAAAATATTATTTTGGATTTTTGCTACAAATCTTGTTGGTTTTCTGTGCAGAATCATGTCAGCCGGCAGTCCACCTCGCAGGGTCCGTTAGAGGACTATGGAAGATAGAGCTGCAATCCAGGCCAAAATTATGGACCACACTGTCATTGCTGAGTGGAACATTATTCAATCCGATATCATGGTGCCACCACTGGACAACATTCTTGACATTATCCAGACGTACAATTGGGGATATCTCCATAATTGTGCATGTGTGGTGTACACCAGACTGGTGAAGCTTTTCTACCCCAACCTGGAAGTGGTGCAGAACGATGATCGTGGAGTGGTGCTTCAGTCCTTCGTGGCAGGCCACATCATCACTGTTGATCCCCAGGTCATCAGTCACATCATCCGAGTCCCAGTGCTCGAGATTTCAGCCAGCCCATACAATGAGGTGGCGTTTCCTCCTTCTCTGGATGATCTCAGGGAATTCTTCCATGCCATTCCCCACGATGAGAAGCGCTCTACCTCCATCAAGATTGGCGCTTTCTCTCCCTCCCACCGCATGCTGGCCAAGATCATTCAGCAGAACATCTGGCCTATTGTTCGGCGCAGTGATCTGATCCTGAACCGGGCCCAGTTCGTCTATGCAGTCCACCTCCGCTTGCCCTTCTGCCTGTGCAAGCACATTCTAGGTGTTATGTTATGACGGAGGCCCGTGATGAGGGAAATGCCGGTCTCCCGTTTGGCTGCCTGGGCACTCAGATTATTCTTCAGTCAGGAGTCGATGTCACTGGTGAACCAAAGATGAAGATGCAGAAGCCCATTAGCAAGCAAACCCTGATGAAGTCCAATGCGCAGCTGCGGAGGGATGACTTCGATGATGAGGTTCCCGTAGTTGCTGCGATGCCTGTTGGATTTCCAGAGATGGCTTCATCCTCCCAGACCGTCCCGCCCTCTGAGCCGGAGGTCAACTATTCCCAGATCATGGAGGCCCTTGCTGCCATTCAGGGGGGGATGAGCAATATGCAGGTATCCATGTCCTCCTTGCAGCAGACCATCACTTCTATGCAGCTAGAAGTGCACTCCATCAACCTGCGAGTAGAGCAGAACCAGCTGGACCTTCAGGAGTGCCTGAAGTTTCATCATCCTAGCAGCAGTGATGATGAGGATGATGCAGATCGGACTCTACCCCTGCCAGAGGATGTTTGATTTTCCTATGTTTTTATTGTCTCCTTTTGTGATATTTTGATACTTTTTGTTGTTTTCTGTTCATTTGTTTAAACACTTAAACTTATATTACTATGTTTCCCGGGTCCTTCTGAGACCGTTAGGGGGAGTAATTTTTATGAAAGTTGGTTTTTATTACTCTATTTTACCCTTTGTCCCTTTGTGACAAAAAGGGGGAGTAACTGTTATTTTTGGACCGGGAATGTATTTCCAAACTGGTCAAGTAATTTTTGTCCAAGAATGGCCAAAGGGGGAGGTTGTTAGTATTTTGGCCTCATTCTGTGTTTTGGACAAAATCACTTGTGTGTAAAGATGCTTCACAGGGATTCTACTATTCAGAAAAGCTTCAGAGTCAGAAGATTTTTCAGTTCCCTATTAGCCGTCCGGACGATCGAGCCATCCTGTCCAGACGCCCATCTATCACTGTTCCATCCTTCCGGACGACGTACCATACCGTCCGGACTCCAGACAGACCAAGCATCATCCGTCCGGACGACGTGTCTCTCCGTCCGGACCCTCCACTGTGTCGAGAAGGTTCTATCCAGCTTG
The DNA here is from genome assembly GCF_958979055.1 of Alnus glutinosa. NCBI lineage: Eukaryota > Viridiplantae > Streptophyta > Magnoliopsida > Fagales > Betulaceae > Alnus > Alnus glutinosa. Next base: position 14,385,691 of record NC_084894.1, on the reverse strand, counting down.
CATCCGTCCGGACATTTCAGCAGCACGTCCGGACGCCTCTCAGTACTCGAACAGTCTCAAATTCTTTCCAAGTTCCAATAAAGGGAAGATCGATCAACCGTCCGGACAATGTGGTATCCCGTACGGACGCGCGTCTCCTTAAGGCAAGAATCGCAATTCAAATATCACCATCTGGACGTCTGACACCTGTGGTCCGGATGCTCGTTCATCAAAGAAGGAAATTGCCGATTCGACTTCAACCGTCCGGACGACTGCCTTTCATGGTTCGGACGCACGCACATTAGATATGGAAATTGCGTGTTGAAGTTCAGCCGTCCGGACGTTCATCCCCCATGGTCTGGACGCTCGAAGCCTTATAAGGAAATTACTTGCAGCAGACGTGGGACCGTCCGGACAATGTTCCATCCCGTCTGGACGAGGCTCTTAAACAGGAAAGATTTCCCCACGAAATTTTTAGAAAATCTTGTCGCACAGTTGTCCTTCCGGATGGCCCATGTCCACCGTCTGGACGGTGCACAGGTATATTTTGCCTAACGCTCATTTGAGCCCTCAGCCTATAAATAGAGGCCCCTGGGCATTGAGAACTGTATGAATTTGGTATTGAATTCCACAAGAGCTCAAAGAAGTTCAAGATCCCTCTGAAGCCGTTTCAAGTGTGCTGCGCTACAACTGAAGTCTATCTTAGAGGTCGGCTCTAAGGTAAGGAATTCCATTGAAGACCCCTTTAGGTAGGAGACCTTGTTGGGAAGCATTCGTGTTGGGTTACACGTTAGAGAGCAAGGTACGACCACTGCATCGGTACATGTGAGTGTTACTATCTCGTATCTAGCTTTGTCTTCTGAATAGTGGAATTCCTGGGTTTGGCTGCCCTGGAGTGGTTTTTCTCTTAATTGAGTTTCCACTTCGTCAACAAAAACTATGTCTTTTATTTTCCGCTGTGCTTGATTTTTGTTTACACTTGTTGCACACACTTTATTTTTATAAGTAAATTTAAATTTTCACACAAGCCTAGGGCCCTCTATTTATAGGCTTACGGACACCTAAAACTGCTGAGATTCGGGCTCTAGTTGGCGAGCGTCCGGACAGAAGTTAGCCTCATCCGAACTGTTTTCTGTGATATCTTTACAAAAACAGTGCAATTCTATCTTTATCAGGTTCACGTCCTGATGGCTTGACTGAGCGTTCGGCCGGTCTTCGCTAAAATCCTTTCCACGTTCGACCGGAACTCTGGAATATTCTAAAATACTAGACATCGTCCGGACGTGTTGCCACGTCGTCTAGACGGCTTGCAGAGACTTCCCAAACAGTGTCGACTTCTGAAATCCAACTACTTATTACTGATTGACCTAGCGTCCGGACGGTGTTACTCTGACATCTGGATGTCTTCATCATTATCTACTGGACACTGAGGGGCATCCGGACGCCTTCAAAGGCCCGTCAGGACGGTTGCACAGGAACCTGCTGTTTTGTCTAGGATTTTGCAAGGACTTTTCATGTACATGTTTTTAGAAGCTTGTGATCAGATACATTGTCTGAATACATGAAGATTTTGAATTGAAAACCGACCATCCTATTAAAACGCAACCATTACATAAAGTGTTTTTGTTTATCCAGAATGTAGCCAATATAAAATACTAACAAACTCCCATTTTTGCCATTCTGGGACAAAAACACTTGACCGGTTGGCAAATACATTTCCAGTCTAAAAATCAAAAAATACTCCCCCTTTTTGTCACACAATGACAAAGGGTAAACAGAGTATTAATTAAAACCATAATTGTTTTAATAATTACATCAAAATGTCAGCACAAATTTAAAATTGTTTACATACAATCAAACACCAAAAAAACAAGAAAATAAAAAAAAAAATAAATCAGTCCTCATCATCAGGCTTGGGGTGATGGCACTGCAGGTACTCCCTGATGTCAATCTGACATTGTTCAACAAACTCTCCAATAAGATTAACTTCACGCTGGAGAGCTCCCATGGATGACATCAGCTGAGTAAATGCAACCTCTATATCAAAAGTAGGGGGCACAGCCTGGGATGATGATGCAGCTGTTGGTGGGGGAATTGGTGGAGGCTGAGGAACACTTCCTTGAGCCTTGTGCCACAACTGAGCATTATACTTCATGAGAGTCTATATGCCAAGGGGATTTGGAATCCGTGAGTGGGGCTTAGAGTCTGAAATACCTATCACGACCTGAAGATAGATTTGAGTGATCAAACACCTAAAAGACAGACTAGTGTTCTTCTCATCGTGAACCTCGAGCATAGTGTGCAATATGTGCTTGCACAGGAAAAAAGGAGTCTGCATCACTATGGCATAGAGAAGGGTGGCCTTCTTGAGAGTAAGCTCACTCCGCCGAACTTGAGGCCAAAGGTTTGTTACAACAACCTTTGCTAAGAATCGGTGCATAGGAGCAAAGGCACCAATGTTGATCTGGGAGTGGGACTTGTCCTCTCGTTGTCATCTCGTCCCAAAGAAATCATGTAAAAAATCAATGCTAAGAGCCTCATTAGGAAAAGGAACTCTGGAGACTGGTAGAACAGCAACCCCGATCACAGAACTGATAAGCTGGGGGTCAATCAGAATTATCTGGCCTCTGACCATAGTCTACATGATCAGTCCTCTGTCATCATCCTAAATGACGATCATGTGGTCATAAAATTCCTGCACCAGTCTGGGAAATGCCTGGCAGGCACAATTGTACAAGTACTCCCAGTTGTTTTCCAGTATCATCTGAGCGATGGGGAGCAAAACTGGGTCTCTCAGATCTGCGCGAAGAAGATTCCGCTCAGATAGGACCTGTCGTGATTGCATACTGTGCAACCGGTCAGCATCTAATTCTTCAATTCTTTGCCTGACTCATGGAGGAGAGTCGTCTGAACACATAATACTTGGACTAAAAAAAAATCATAGACACAAATCCATGAAAGCATTAATTCTTGTTAGTTGAAAAAAAAATGGGCATTATAACGACTGTAAAATGGACTATCCCAGATATTACAACAACAAGAAACACAACCCAAACAATATCAAGAATCAAATATGCAAAATCTCAACCCATAAATAAAGAATTTTGAGCAATAATACATATTAAACACAAAATAATAGAAACGCAAAAATAAACTATTTTAAGCATAGAAAACTTAAAATAAATTAATAAAAGAGTATAAAAATATACCTGGGGTGGAGATAAACTGCAAAGATGACACGTGCACTAGAGAGTTACGCATAAAAAACACAGAGAAAATGCACAAGACGACAAAAACGAACCAAAGGGCGAATAAGAGGGCTGCGGCGTGGGGAGAATGCAATTTAACCCTACAGGATTCACCATGCGGACAGAACTTAAATGACGTCCGGACGTAGTGCCACCTAGAGATCGCAAAAACACGCTCATCCGAACTAGAAGAATTGGCATCCGGACGAATCAACCGTATTGTCCGGACAACCAGAATCACCGTCCGGACATACAGGAGCACCGTCCGGACGTCCCGAAACACACCGTCCAAAAGCTTCACACAAAAAAATCTGAAAAAGAGAGGAAAAAGAGCAGAAAAATATTTCCCAAGTAATTTCTAGAGCACACATGTATATAACACTAATATCTCAGTTCAATTAGCATTAAAAATATCCCAAGATATAATTGAGAGTTAAGTTTTAATAAGCACAAGAATTTCCCTGCAGAAATACATTTTCCAATAGAAAACTTAACTCAAGCAATGCGTGCGTGTGTGAAGGCTTTCTCAATAAGGTATGAGGTTCACTGATATGACTTAAATCACCCGGACTTTTCAAAGAAGAGAGAAAATCAATGTTAGATCAGTCAAAAGTCAAACCTTATTATGTTAGGGCCTAGTTACCTTCTTCTGCTACACTCCCCCTAAGCTGCAACACTTTTTCTTTTACTATGTCCTTTAGTGACCGTCTATTTCCACAATGATGTGGTCACTGACTGTTTCTTTAGGAACAAGATCAAGAACATATTTATAGCATAAGCAGTGGATCTTTTTATTTGTCCATTTTTATTCAGTTTTGAATGCCTTTTATCACTTGGTGCTGCACCCTAGAAAGAATGCCAGAATTTATGGGTTCTAGGTTCAACTAGCGAGTTGGTCAATTTGACCATCTTAGCAAAAAAATCTCTCTAAAAAAAAAATCCAGAAGTTAAAAGTCAAAGGAGAGACAAAAATACCTTAGGGGAGCCTTGGATAGTGCACATTTTTCATTGCAAGAGAAAAGCAACTATCAAGTATGGATGCCACTGGAAAACTTCGCAGATATCAAGGAAAAACTCTCAGTTATATAAAGGCAAATGAATAAATGCATCAGAAACTGAGACATCAATTAAACATACATAAGATATCTGGAAACTTTTATATAATGGAACAACAAAGCTCTTCATCCTTTATCCCATCCCCCCCCCCCCTTTTTTTAACCTTTTATTTTAAAAGATAAAGAATAAACATGCTTCTTAATGAAAAGGATAGTATTGACCAAGCATGTAAGGTAGAAACAAACCTGACCTCAGGGAGAGAGGTTTGAGAGTAACAAAATAGAAAAGCAGCCGCTCGACGTGCTTTTACTATCATCCCTATTTAATACTTGTAGAATTTCCTCAAGACAACCCAAGAGGGAATATAGGGATAGAAATGATGGTTCCAAAACAACATGCAAAGTTTTTATAAGATGATAAAATAAAATAACCTATGCAAGTGTACCTGTCATGCTCTAGGATTTAGGAACCAAAATCCTAGGCATGTATGACCTTACCTAATAGGTAGGTCTGCTCCCCCTCGGGGAGTGGGTGTCCTCATCTTTGTCCTGTCCTTCCTTCTTAAGCTGTAGTGTCAGAAATCTGACCAGATCTTGCATGAAGGAACTGACGGAAGATGTTCCTTCATAGGAGATTTCCTTTCTTGTAGTCTTCTGTTCTTCCATATACAATTTCTTGGGGACCCAAGTCTTCTTTGCTTGAGTAGGCTTCTGCAGCTGCTAATGCTTTGGAACATGATTTCTAGGTGGAGATCTATGCTGCCTGGGTGGATTAGGTGGAGAACACTTAGGTCTGACATGACTGCTAACTCCACATTGGTGACACATGGGAGTTTTAGGAGCCTGCCACTTTTTCTTCCTTTGAATTTGCCGATATGGGCAGTTAGGTCTGATGTGCCCTGGCTCGCCACAGTGATGGCATGTGAGAGGCTTTCTTCTGATTAGAAGCTTGGCCGGAGGCTGAGGAATGATAGGAACTTCTCCTTCCATAACAGCTTTTCCCTTATCCACTCTTGAGGGTGGAGATTCGGGAATAACTGGCTTCACGAAAATGGTCTTGGAGGTAGAAGGAGTATCATAAATAGAAGAAGGAACATACCCGAGTCTGGTCTTGTCAGTTGGGCACTTCTAAAGGGAGAGCATGTGAGTGAGCTTCTCGTCTGAAACTCTCTCTAGCTGTAACTATGTCTCCAAAAGCCTATCTTCTAAATCATTGATCTCTATGAGCATAGAGGTCTTTTCTGTCCTGAGGCTGTTAAGCTCTAATACCTGTTGTTTGTATTTCTCCCTCAACTTTAGAAATTCAACATATTGAAGTTGATAGGCTGACTGCATATCTTCTTCTTCACTATTCTCAGAGTAGTGGGACTGAGAATCCTCCTTATCTTCATGTGGGGCTACGAAGGCTAGGAATTTTTCTTCCTCAAGAGTTTCTTCTTCCTTCTCAGACTAATCGCTGAGAGTTGCATTAAAGGCTTTCCCTCTTTGTTTCTTCAGATTTGCACATTCAGTCCTGATGTGCCCAAAGCCTAAACATTCAAAGCACTGGGGACCCCTAGGATCTTTTTTCTCTGCTTCTTCTGTATCAGTTGTGTGGGGAGTCTTTCTTAGTCTGTCAGAAAATTTCTTCTTGAATTTATTATTCTTCATAAAATGCCTAAAGTTCTTGGCTAACATTACCACTACATCTTCATCAATATCGGAGTCTTCGTCAGATGAGACTCTTGATTTCTTCTTGGATGCCTTAGATGCCTTAAGGGCAATTGTCTTTACCTTTTTGACTGGAGGTAAGGATTATTCATATGTCTGAAAAGATCCTACCAGCTCTTAAATCTTCATCTCGTCCAGATCTTTGCTTTCTTCTATTGTTGTCACCTTAATCCTGAAACGCTTAGGTAAAGATCTTAGTATCTTTCGGATGACTTTTACATCCGAGATTTGCTTCCCAAGACTCATAATCGAGTTTCTTAGGTCGCTAATCTTAGTGTCGAACTCTTCGAAGGTCTCTTCTTCTAGCATCTTAATTTCTTCAAATTTAGAAATCAACATTTGAAGTTTGGCAGATTTTACCAGTTTTGTGCCTTCATATGTTGTTTCTAGAATTTACCATGCATCTTTAGCAATTTTTCAATTTGAAATTCTTGCGAATTCAAATGGTGAAAGTGCTTGACATAGTGCATGGAGGGCTTTATCATTGGAAAGCCTTGCGCTTGTTTGAATAACAGAAATTTCGTCTGTTTCTTCTGGTTTAATCCAACCAATTTCAACAATTTTCCAGACATCAATAGATTTTAAAAAGAAGCGCATTCGGGCATTCCAATAGCCATAGTTCGTCCCATCAAAGGGCGGAACAGAATTAAGATTTTGAGACATAATGAAAAAAGAAAAAAAAACAGAAGTCAAAAGGATACACTCAAGAAATAAATCTAAAACAGAGTGTACCAAGCTCTGATACCAACTAAAAATAATTATTGACTTCTAATTTAAACCAAATGTGTGTGTTTGTGTGCAAATAAATATCTTAAATGCGGAATTTAAATAAGACAAGATATTTGTTACGAAGTGGAAACTCTGTGAAGAGAAAAATCACTCCGGGGCAGCCAAACTTAGGAAATCCACAATCAAAAAACAAAGCTAGTTACAATACACTCGTACTCACATAACCCTATGCAGTAGTCATACCTTTAACTCTGAAATGAAGCCCATTGATGACGAAGAAATTGAGGAACCTAGCAAGGGGGAGGAAAATCAGCCCATTTCTGTTGAACTACCTATTCCTTCAGCTGACGTGATCAAGACATCTACTTCAACCGAAGAAACTCCAAGTATGTCTCTTGCTGAATCTCTTCCTATTCCTTCAACTTCTAATACAATTGCCAGTGCTTCTAAAGATGAGGATAATCCCACAAATTGTCCAAAGCGGTCATGGGTGAAGCTCAATCATCCACCCCAGCAGCTTATTGGGTCTATTGAAGAAGCGTGTCGACTAAGAAATAGAGTTATCTAGCCGTCGAGTGAAGTAGCTAATCAAGTTTCCAACAGCTACTACCTTGCACTGACAGAACCCAAGAAAGTTGACGAAGCTCTACAAAATGAAAGCTGGGTCTCTACCATGCATGATAAGCTCCATCAGTTTACCATAAATGATGTATGGACTTTGGTTCCCAAACCTGCTGATCATAATATCATTGGTACCAAGTGAATTTTCAAGAACAAATCAGATGAACATGGTACAGTGGTCAGAAATAAGGTACGTCTTGTTGCCCAAGGGTACACTCAGATTAAGGGTGTTAGTATTTTATATTGTCAACATTTTGGTTGACAAAAACACTTTATGTAACAGTTGCTTTTAACAGGATTATCGATTCTATTCGGAGTCTTTAAGTAATATGGACAGTGTCTCATTTCATGCCATGTGTATAGTCACAAGTTTCTAAGAAGAGGTCCATGAAGATTCCATACAATTTCCAAGTCAGAACAACCGGTTCCTGTACAACCGTCCGGATGAGCCTTTGAAGGCGTCCGGCTGCCCCGCAATGTCTTATAGATAACGATGAAGACGTCCAGACGTTAGAGCAACACTATCCGAACACTAGGTCAATCATTGTTCAACACGGAGTTGGATTTCAGAAGTCAACACTATTTGGGAAGTCTCTGCAAGCCATCCGGACGATGTCCAGTATTTCAGAATACTCCAGAGTTCCATTCGAACGCGGAAAGGATTTTACCGAAGACCGTTTGGACGCTCGGTCAAGCCGTTCGGATGTGAACCTGCTAAAGATAGAATTACGTTGTTTCTGAAAGGATATTGCAGAAAACCGTCCAGACGTGGCTAACTTCCGTCCGGACGCTCAACAGCCAGAGCCCGAATCTCAACAGTTTTAAGTTTCCTGTAAGCCTATAAATAGAGGGCCCTAGGCTTGTATTTTGTACTAAATTCAACAGTGAATTCCATAGTGCTTTGAGAGGGTGTTTATGGAGAATTGAAGATCCGCTAGCTCTTAAGCTGTTGCCAGTGTGTGCTCAACGGTTCGTGTGAAGTCTATCTTAGGGGTTGGCCCTAAGGTAAAGGAATCCATCAAAAACTCCTTCAAGTAGGAGATTTGGTTGCGAAGCGTTCATGATGGGCTTCGTGTCAAAGTTAAAGGTATGGCTACTGCATAAGGGTATGTGAGTACAAGTGTCTTATAACTAGCTTTGTTTTTGGATAGTGGATTTCCTGGGTTTGGCTGCCCGAGAGTGGTTTTTTCTCTTCATAGAGTTTTCATTTCGTAACAAATATCTTGTCTTATTTAAATTTCTCATTTAAGATATTTTGTTGCACACAAATACACACACTTGGTTAAATTAGAAGTCATTAATTTATTTTCAATTGGTATCAGAGCAGGTTACACTTGTGTTTAAGATTTATTTCTTGAGTGTGATCCATGACTTCTTCAAACATAAATCTTCCTAAGTTGTCTGAAGATGATTTTTATGATTTCTCTAAAGATACCCTTTTTGTAATGTCCAAGAAATTGTTTAATGAGTTTAAAGGAATTAAATTAGTGTATGACCACTTAATGTGGTGAAATCACACTTGAGGATTTGATTTAGAAAAGTGAAGACAAAATGTAGAATATTAGTAATGGATCTATTAGGTTTTATGTTGTCTACGTAGCATAGTTCTGTGTAGACAAGCTATGCGCCCTAGACAATGATCTCTTCCTTTGTTCGGAAGTGTTGCATGCGTCTTGTTTGATTCGAGCGCAACACATTCCTTTGTCTCGTCCACGTATGTGGAGTGGTGTAGGTAAAGTGTGAACTCTTGGGTCAAACTTGTGCGTGACCACTTCTTGGTGATGCTGTGTTGGGTAGGCCTAGGTGTCTAGTTGCTTAGTTTTTCAGACGAATCTAGCAAGAATGTGTTAGGCTATAGGCGATGTAAGAGAGAGAGAGAGAGAGAGAGAGAGAGAGAGAGAGAGAGCTTTTCGTGAGAGTAGACTAACTACTGTTCTCTTGTTGGTGACGACGTAATCTGAAGACATATCGAAGAAGACTCGAGTCTTGAAGAGCGTGTACAACCGGTTACATGAGTCTCTTTGGAACGAGAAGTGAACGTCATCGTCTACGCGACAATGGGAAAAACACGAGACCATTGTACGAGATCAATTCAAGGAAGCGGCCTAACTGCAACTACTAGAACGACACCTTAGCAAGGAGAAAACCAACAAAGAAGTCAACTACTCAACGACGAGAGACGTTTCCTTTAAGAATTCGACTAATAGGTGATAAGTCTTGAATTATTCGATTCAAGACCCCTTAATTTGCATTTGTAAGACCTAGTTCGTATTGTATATATAACGTTTTGTTGTAGTTTTTGTGTTTTATCTTATTTTCAGGTCTTAGTTGAAATCTAATTCAAAACTCTTGAATTAGACCTGGAAATACATCAAGGGCATTTTGGTCACTTCCAGAGTTCGAGACTGACCCTAAGAAGATGGAAAATCGTCCAAGGCATTTCGATCGATCTACTATTTGTACAGCCAATAATTCGATCGATCGACTCTTCGATCGATCGACATATTTTCGATCGATCGAATTCGCCGACTTCCAGAAAATCATATATTTCCAGATCTTTGCATTCTTTATGCAATTCAAATCATAAGTTGGATTTTGTGGATAGAAATGGACGCCGACCAGCTCTATTTGTGTGGCTAGGATTAGCTCTTGATGTTCTTTTGTAAATCCAATTCTCTATATATATGAGATTAGGGTTTTAGGTTAGAACATGCATCTTTTGGGGTTTATTCGGATTTGCTCAGGTGTATCACTTCAATTTCTTGTATTTTCATTCACTTAGATGCTACTCTCTGGACCGAAATCCAGAGAGTTTGTTTCCTTGTTGTTTTTTCCTTTGTTCTTCATATTTTAGTTAGTTTTCTTCTTCCTCTTTTGTAATCCGAATTTCTTTAAGTTTAATATAGTTGATTTCAATTCATTTCTCCTTTGTTCCTTTACTGTTTTCATTCATTTCCATGCCTAGATTAGTTTAAATTCATGTCTAGCTAATTTAGTTCTTAGAGTTTGATCCAAGTCCTATCCAAAACCATGTAGTGTTCTTGATGTTCTTGGGATTTTCTTTAGATGTTTGATGATTGCTAAGGGCTAGAGAATATCAAAACTCATGCTAAAAGGTTTTGATATCAATATTCCAATCCAATTATTCATGAAAAATAGATTAACTTGTCTATGAGTTTTTCTTGAAGTCTTGAGTAAAACCAACATTCTTGGAAACAAGAATGACGTCTTTTGCAATGAAGCTATTTGACATGATGTATGATTTCTCATTAGAGTCACCTTATAGGGTATGCTAGGGAACACCAATCATTTCATCCCTTTGGTAGTCTAATGGTTTTTCAATTGTAGTTTAACTTTATGTGGAATGATTTGGTGTGAAACTAGATATCTTATCATTGTAGCCTAATTAGGGTTTTCATGTATTGTGTATACTCATTAGGATGTGTTATAGAGTAGTAAGCTAGGGAACATTAGTCACTCCACACCTTTGGTAGAGTAAATGTTTTTCAATTCTAGTTTAGTCTTTACGTGGAGTAGATTAATGTAAATCTAGGTGCTTTATGATTACGTCTTAACTAAGGTATTTTCGTGTTGAGGTCGTCGTAATGGTTGACGCCCATTACGCGCTCATATCAAGCATGTTGGGAAGGTCCATATAGACTTTAAGCATTGCATTGGTGGAGGATTGGATAGGATCAACACCCTAAGTTTTCTTTTAAGTTAATTTCATTTCCATTTTCATTTCTTTCACCTTGTCATTGTAGCTTCAATTCTACAACCCTTTACTTTTATTTTTGTTTTTAAGTTAAGTTAAATACACTCTTTAGATATTCCATTATGCAAAACAACCAATAATCCTTGTGGTTCAATCACCCTTACTATAGTACAATCAATACGTACTATTGCGAGTGGTAAAACATATATAAATTTAAAATCCACGTGTAGCCGGTTAGTCCTGAGCTATACCAATAGGTGCGAGTTAAGATAATAAAGTATTAATATGAAATAGACTAACAAGCGAATAACTAAAAATGATAAATTGCCAGATATCTTATTTTAATAAACCATGATTTAAAGAATGAATTAAAAATAGGTAGTTAAGTTAAATTTGACTAGTTAATAAAATTTATGGGCTAAGCCAAAATACTTGTAAAGCACGATTTCAAATGTAAGAATTAACTTAAAAGTTAGTAGTTCAAAGATGTGTTATGTGTAAAGTATAGAATTTACAAATGATCATTAAAGTAAAAGTGAGACTTCAAATTGGAGCTTTTAATATATAGTTGTACGTGTTAGAGAATGCTATTTGAATTAGGTCCAAGTGTTAGAAAGAAGTTAGTTGCTAGCTAACCTTTGATGAGATAATGGTGTCATAGCACATTTACGGAGATGAAACTGATATTTAAGAAAATTTATATTTTGAAAGTATTAATGACGGGGAAATAGTAAGGAATTAATGAATCGATTCGAGAAAATGTTGAGGATAAGCCATTATTCATGAGTAAGGAGCAAGTTGAAGCATAGTGATGTTAGGTTAAGTATGAAAATTTCAATGGTTTACCTATTTGAGGATAGTAGTGCCTATGAGTTAAGAGAAATAAATCATAAAACCACATGAGGCTAAGTAAGATTTTGAATGTTGGGAGACACTTAGTAAGCCCACACAAGATCTTTGATGTCCTAAAGGTCACGATTGAGGACAATTGAAGCGATTCCATTATGATATTAGGAGTTGAATAAGGTAAACGATAGAGTAGATTCATGTAGAACAATCATATTATTGTTGAGGTTGCTTAAGGAATAAATTTCATGGCTAAAGTTTGGTGATAGTTTGCCACAATGACAAATAATTTGAAGCACTAAGGATAAGTTAAAGTATACGGTATAGAGGAATAGGTCTGATTCACCTTAAGTCATAATTTGGATAATGAGTTTGAAACTAAGGAGGGGAGACTTAGTGAAATGACTTGGACTTGAGATGAATATATACATAGAAGAGATAAGTGATGCTAGTAAAGTAGTATGAGTTTAAGTGATTGATGATTGTAGAGGATGATGTAAAGTTCAAATGAATGAAAGAGGTTTGGGTTAGCCAAGTGTTGAGACTAGTTATGACTTTGGCATTAAGGATAAAATACTAGATGCGAATTATTCTAGAGGACTATTAGGGTAGCTTCATGTAAGCCTGTGAGATCAAAAGAATTGCTTGCAAATTTCGAGGACGAAATTTTTATAAGGAGGGGAGGATGTAATGTTCAAGAAATTGTTTAATGAGTTTATAGGAATTAAATTAGTGTAAGACCACTTAATGTGGTGAAATCACACTTGAGGATTTAATTTAGAAAAGTGAAGAGAAAAGGTAGAATATTAGTAATGGATTTTTAGGATTAAATAAAAATAAGTTTATTTAGTGTGGTAAAATGAATCAAAGTGTTTTATTTTATCTTATGGGCTCTTAAATGATAGCCCAAGAAAAGAGAATAAGAATGATGTTTTTGAGGCCCAAACCAGGAATTTCCATAAATGCCCACACATGTCACTTAAGTGGGAAGGCATTTCCGGAATTTTACACTTTAACACCTTATCTTTTTGTGTGGCTCACGACAAGTCCTTTCCCTCATTCAGATTTTTATTCCTTTGTCCCCCACACACGCACACTCTCTTCTTTATTTCTTTCTTTCTTTTTCTTCTCCTCTCCTCCCCTTCGTCCCCCGCACAGCAGCTCGCCTCTTCTCTTTCCCTTCTCTTTCTTCTTCCTCTTGTCTCACTTGCACCCACGCACACACAGCCGGTTGCAAGAGAGAGTTTCTGCCAAGAAGATGCAGCCCAAAAGAGAAGTAGAAGAAGAAGAAGAAGAAGAAGAAGAAGAAATGGGTTTCGGCCATGAACGTCCAGAGAGGTTAAAATTCTTAGCTTTTCTTTGCATTTCCATTTTACCCATCGATTCTATATTACAAAAATCAGGTTTATTTGGGTTGGAAATTATGGGTTATCTTTGGATTTGATTTTCGTTGAGATTTTTGGAGATAATACCGAATGGGTGTCCTAAATTGCTTTAGATTTCCATGAGTTTATTCTAGTACCGAATAGGTTTCTTAGAGTTTAATTTTGTCTATATTTTTGGGTTGAATCTGAAAATGGGTACGGATTTTATGGGATTTGATTTAGATGAAACTCTAGGGTATGGAAAGCTACGAATTAAGGTAAATAATTTTATGGGTTGTGGTTGGGAACTACTTGAGAAGAAAATTTAGGGTTTATGGTGATTTTTGGGAGTGATGGCCTAATGGTGTTTTTATCTTGAAGTTTTTGTAGATGTCCATGTAGTGTTTCAGTAATGGGTGAATGTTTTAGATTTCCCCTGTTTTGGCATGGATGGTTCGGACAGTGTGTGGCTCGTGTACCCCTAGATTGGTTGTGTTGATTTTTGGAGTTTTAGTTGGGTGTTTGTTTGAACCGAATGGGTTTGTGTGTGTAGCAACCGATTAAGTGTTCTCTTGGGTTAGTTAAATTGGAGGAAATTCATGGGATGTCTTTGGAATAATTTTTGTAAGTTAATAATGGAGTTTTGTGGGTTGATTGGCTTCGTTTTGTGGGCTGATGGTTGCTGTTTTGGGGGCCGATTGGCAGTGTGAATGTTGGTGTTTTGGGGCTTTACTTGGTGGTTGCTAGTTTAAGTTATAGTATTTATTAATGTTATTTTAGTCCTTTGATTTTCCATTAATGTTTGAGTTATTTGGATTGGGAAAGTTTTGGAATTTTTGGTGATATGGAAGGGTATTTTGATGGTAATCCAAATCTGGATTTGAGAATTGTAAATTGAGTATTATGCTTATGGAAGGGAGTTGAAGCTTTGATGGGTGTGTCTTTGTTGTTGGATTTCATGGATGAGTTTGATTTCTAGTTAAGTTGTGATTCTTTGATGAAGCTTAGTTCTTGGTGGCAATTTATCTTAAGGAATTTTGTTAGATTGTGTAATACAATTCTAGTCTTCATTTAAATTGTTGAGAATTGGTCTTGATATGTAAATGAGGATTTTGATGATATGTTGGATAAGGTTGATTCAATTAAGTTAGATTCTTTATTATGGTTTAATTGGATGCTTTAAGGACAATGGATTATCAATTAGTAATTAAAGTCCTCATCTTGGTACTAAGTGAGAAATGAGAAATAAGATAAGGAAAATAAGTAGGTAGTAACTAATGCGTTTAGATCCTATAATCTAAATTACTAGGATAGTTAGAAACCGATAAAGATAAAGTATATTAGTAGTTGTAAATCTAGAGCCTAAGGTTCATAAGGGGGACAACAATTGAAACATAAATGTCGAGGAGTTATAGATTGCCATAATAACCCTAAGTTGATATGTATAAGCTAATAGACTTATAGAACATATAAATGTGATATAAATCAATTATGTAGCAACCTATTAACTAATTCACCTATCTATATACACATAGTACTTATGTGTATCATCGGATTAGGTTTAAGCGTTGTATGTGTATACATATAAATGTATATAAATCAAATATACATTGTTAATATAATAAATAAACAAGTAAAATAATAGAAGTATTTTAAAGATAATAAGTGTGATAAAATATGAACCTACAAGCGAGGATTGACCAAATAATAGTTTAGGATACTTAATTAGACTTAGAAGCGAGTGACGCGACGTGTGAGCACGCGGAGAGTAATTGTGTCCTAGAGTATAAAGTTTAATAGCATAGTCTAACGTTATAAGTATTTGCAGGATCGTGTCATAGTTGGAGACTTCAACGAGTTCTCCAATGTAGAGTTTGAGTCGGGAGTCCAATGCAGCCAAGGTGGGTATTCCACTCACTGAGAAAATATATATTTTTATATGTATTGGATTGATAAAAATATATATATTGTTTATGGAACCGAACCAACCATATGATGAAATCTATGTTTTGAGATTATTTGATTAATTTCGATTATGTTCAAATTATATCAATGATGTTTAAGAATTGATGCATGAGTGAAAGGTGTTAATTGATTTAAAGTGTTTGAGTATGTTCTGCGGTTGGGATTTAAATTATGCAAATTGTTTGAGACCATGTCATGTTGAAACTGTTTATGTTTTATGAAGAAACTAAGTTTTGAATGATTTCAAAGTGTTAGATAAAATGTTGGATTTGTTTAGTTTTAAGAGGATGTGATTTAGCAACTGCATGATTTCAGCATGATACAGTAGTGAAATATATACTGGTCAAGCACAGAACATAGAGCATGTAGTATAAAGCATACATACCAGCAGTATCAGTATAACAGTATCAGCAGCATATCAGTATCAGTAGCATAACAGTATCTGCAGCATATTAGTATCAGCAGCATATCAGTATCAGCAGCATTATTAGCCCCAGTTCATGCATAGCATATATAGCATTGTTTTATGAGTGATGTTTTTATGTTATGAGTAGCTTTTACTAGATGTGTTGGTATGCATAAGTGTCTTAAATGAAAAGCGCTTATGTATATTTCTATCGAATGGTTGCATGTGTTAAGATCATACATTGAACTTGAAAGTACATGGATACATGACTACCCAAGTGCGAGTAATGGCACGTCTATGAGTAAGAAGGTTGATTGTTCTTGTTCTTCAGGAAAGATGTGTTAGCATGATTGAGTTTAACTCTAGTGCTCTCAAGATCTACTGACGTTCAAAGCACGAAGCTGGAATACGATTAGAGATGGTATTGCGAGTGTTTTGTTGAAGGATGTTATCCTAGTACGGAAGAGTAAGATGCCATGTTCCTTGCTTAAGACCTATGTGTATACGTGATATCTGTGATGGAGTGATCGTGTGCACGTATGTCTGAGCGACTGATGAAAAGTATTATTATAGAGGGGTCTATATGTAGAAACTTCCAATGAGGGATGACTGGAATTTCTACATATGTTCACAGCTATATATTATGTTTTAAATGTTTTCTGGATAGTCGGTGTTTGCTATATTAGCTATTGGTAAATTGTGGCTGATATAGTGCTCGCAGGACTAGAAAAAAAAATAAAAATAAAGGTTGGTTCTTTGTGAAAACTCAGTTAGTCTCATATCATTGAGGTCTTAGTATGTTTTATACTAAGGCGGTGAAGTCATTATTTCACCTATGCGGATGTGGATACCACCACAACCGTGTAGATGAGGTTTCTTTGGCTATAGGTACTTCGGTATAGTTGATAGTTTGGTAACAGTGTACTTAGGATATTATCATTGAAGCTTACCGCGATGGTTGTAATTGTCGGACCACGGGTTGTCCACTATTTTATAGGTCTGGTATGGCTTGTGACGCTTGTGTCACTTATTCTTTGTTAAGCCATTATTGTTATGTAGTCATTGTGTTAATAAGACTCAAACTGATAGATATTAAATGGCTCTTTATTGTAATTAATTTGTGATAGATGTATAAGTTGTAATTTTTGCTATTCAGGTTTATGTTTTCCGCTGCATAGTTAAATAGATATTACTCTGATTATCAGGTGCATGTTATGGGACATGTGTCATATGTTGGCTGAGCGACACATAGTCGTGTCACTGCGATGACTCATTTATGTTTGTATTAAAAAAAAAAAAAAAAAAAAAAAAAAAAAAAAAAACGGGTCGTCACACTTTTGATAGGTAAACTCTTTAAGAAATCCAATAGAGAACTCAAGAAGATAAAGCAAGAAAAAGAGTCTTTGTTTTTACAATTATCTGAATTACGTGTTTTGATTGACTCTTTGAAATCTGAGAATACCATGCTTTTTGATAATGTTGATGCACTAGAGAATAAATTAAAAGAATCAGAGGATCTCTTGGAAAAATTCTCTAGTAATAATTTGAAAAGCATGCTTTGTATTCATACATATATTTCTAACAAGCCTGATTTAATTGTTAATGATTTAAGTACTTCTATTTCACATGCTTCTAATCCTGAATTAGATTCTATTGATATTAAGCCTGTGATAGAAGATACAGCTTGTTTAGATAATTCTTGCTTAACTAATCATGTGATGCCTAACTCCAAGGAATCAATAATACAAGGTAAGTTTATTCCTAAGTGAAAAATTAAATGGACTTCTAATTTTAACAAGTGTGTGAACAGTGTGCAACAAAATAATAAATGCGGAATTAACGAAGACAAATATTTTGTTGACGAAGTAGAAACTCAATTAAGAGAAAAACCACTCCGGTGCAGCTAAACCCAGGATATCCATTATTCAGAAGACAAGACTAGATACAAAGTAGTAACACTCACATACCCCTGATGCAGTGGTTGTACCTTGCTCTCTAACGTGTAACCCAACACGAACGCCTCCCAACCAGGTCTCCTACCTGAAGGGGTCTTCAATGGAATCATTTACCTTAGGGCCAACCCATGAGATAGACTTTACAGCTGATCAAATCACACACTTGGCAAGAGCTAGAGAGCTAGCAGATCTTCAATATTTCCCTAAACACCCTCTTTATGCTGTAGAGAATTCACCACCGAATTCTATGTTGAAAGCATGCTCAAGCCTCTTATTTATAGGCTTTGGAAACCCAAAATCGAGTCAAAAATGGATTCTGTGGCACGCGCGTCCGAACGGGAGCTAGGGCCGTCCGGACGGGCAATGTTTTCCTTGTCCAAAAAGTAATTCTGGAATTTTCCGCAGGGCCGTCTGAATGGGCAAATGTTTCCGTCCTGACGGCCATTTGCCCATTGCTGTCCGGACGATAGTAATGGCCATCCGATTTACAGCATTTTTTCTTAGCTTTCCAACAACGCCAATTTTGTCCCAATCTGATATTTGAGTAAAAAGTTATGACCAAAATTCCCGAGGGTGTTCGGACGGCTTGACCGAGCATCCAGACGGTCAACTGCAACCGCCTTTCAAAATAGCGTTGAAAGCTTCCATAACAAGGCCGCGTCCGGACGGTTGCACTTCAGCTGCACGAAATTACCATAATAAGGCTTGGAGCATTCGGACCTTGAAGGCTGACGTCCGAACGGTTGAACTGGTGCACGCAATTTCCATATATGAAGCTTGATCGTCCGGACCATGAAGTCTGACATCCGGACGGTTGAACTTTGTATGCACGTCTTGCCTTATAGAGAACCTCGTCAGGACGGGATCACACATCGTCCGGACAGTAGCGGTCGTCTTCCCATAACTGTGTCTTGAGGCAGAAACTCTAATACTTGTCAAACACTGAATGACGTCGAGACGGATGCGCTGGAACACTGGGATCTTCTCGAACTCTGAAGAGCGTTTGGACGATTTGCCATTACGTCCGGACGAATGCAATCTTGAACTGTTCGAAGCTTCTAGACATTGATGGACATCCGGACGGAAAGTTCTCGTCGTCCGGACGGATGTTACTGACTGATGAGCGTCCGGACTGGAGACCATGTCATCCGAACGGCTGACAGGGAACCGAAATAATCTTGCTTCAAAACTTCACAGAATCTTCTTGAAGAACATAGCTGAAGAGTAGACTCTGGGCAGTATCCCTATGAAAACAGCAACATTACATAGAAGTGATTTTGTCCAACAGAATGCAGCCAACACAAAATCTAACACTAAGTGTCATTATTGTGGGAAGATTGGCCATATTAGGCCAAATTATTATTTGTTGAAATCCCACAGGCTTTGGATCAAGCCATCATGCTCTAAGGAAAAGTGAAGTTGAAGATTCTTCCTCATCAAAATATGTCCCTCCGCATAGGAGACATAGAAAAGGTAAGGGCAATATTGTTTGTAAGAATGCTAACCATATTTCTGCAGAGAAAGTCAAGCAGCATTCCAACAAAAGAAGCTTGCCCACCTGTCATCACTGTGGCATCACTGGTCACATCTGACCCAAATGTCCATATCTTCAGGCTCAAAAGACGAAGGTTCGAAAGGAGCTGCCAACAAGAGCTACATCAGGCACTCTATCTCTGACTACAATCCAGGCTCCATGGCATCAGCAGTGATTGCTGAAGTTGGTTCCTGCCAATAAGAGTGGCAAATCAAAGAAGAACAAATCAAGGCGCTACAAGAAAAAGCCACAGAAACCCATTAGCAACCATGGCTATGAAGGGTTACTGAGCCTAATGCAATGTATGCTAAGAAGAATGGACAACATGAACAAGACCTGCAAACCACCACCACGGGTCAAGCAGGTATGGGTCAGGAATGATGAGACCATTCACCCCTTGAGGGGTAGTGGACTCACCTAGTAAAAGTGCAGTCTCACCATGCCTAGGATTTTGGTTCCTAAATCCTAGTGCATACCAGATATGTTTGCATTGCATTGATTGTCATATCTTATATATCCTATTTTGGCCTTGCATTCTGTTTAAGGAACCACCTTTTCTATCCCTAGATTTTCTCTTGGTTGCTTTGAGAATTTTTTGCAGGTACATTCTAGGGATGACAGAGAAAGCATGTCACTGCTTTTCTATCTTGATATAGTCAAACCTCTCTTCCTGAGGTCAGGTTTGCTCTTATCTTACATGCTTGGACTAAACTGTCTTATTCTCTATGTAAGCATGTTTTTGTTGTTTTTCTATTTTATTGTTTTCAAAAAAAAAAAAAAAAAAAAAAAATTGGGGGAGAAGATGCAGAATTTTTTTTTTTTTAGAGTTGCTTTTCAGATATTGTATGTGTTTTTGCCTGATATCTTAGTTCATTGTGCATTAATTGAGTATGCTTATATATGATTGAAAGTTTATGTCTGACATCTGCGAAGTTTTCCTATGCATCTTAATTCTAGATAGTTGCTTTTCTCATGCGATGAAAAATTGTGCATTATCCAAAGCTCCCCTAAGGTATTTTTTTCTCTCTAAGTTTAGCTTCTGGAAATTCTAATGAGAGAGATTTTTTTGCTAAGATGGTCAAATTGACCAACTTGCTAGTTGAACCTAGAACCCATAAATTCTGGCATTCTTTCTAGGTTGCAACACCAAGTGATAAAAAGCATTCAAAACTGAAAAAATAAAAAAAATAAAAAAATACAGATAAATAAAAAGATCCACTGCTTTTGTGCTATAAATCGGCTCTTGAACTTGTCCCTATAGAAATAGTCAGTGACCAAATCATTGCGGAAATAGACGGTCACTAAAGGACGAAGTAAAAGAAAAATGTTGTAGCTTAGGGGGAGTGTATCAGATGAGGGTGGCTAGGCCCTAGTAAAATAAGGTTTGACTTTTGACTGAGCTAACATTGATTTTCTCTCTTATTTAGAAAATCCGGTTGCTTTAAGTCATATCAGTAAACTTCATACCTTATTGAGAAAGCTTTCACACACACATGCATTGCATGGGTTAAGTTTACTATTGAAAAATTTCTATCTACAAGAAAAATTTTGTGTTTATTGACTCTTAACTCTCAATTATATCCTGGTATATTTTTGAAATGTTATTTGATTGTTTTATCAGTTATTTATACATGCGTGTTCTGAAGCTAACGTTAGGAAAAAAAAATTCTGCATCTTTCCTTCTGTTTTTCAGCTTCTAGTGTGAAGCATCTGGACAGACATGTTCTTGCGACTGGACGTGCTCGGCTTGTCGATCTCTTATCTGACAGCATGCCATCAGGACGAGTATGTACCACATCCGGACGCGAGCTTTTTGCTTTCTCTGCCAAACACACACACTACTTTTTACCTGTTCTATCATGTTATGTTGTGTGTGTTTTCTCTCGGACTGATCCTGAGATTTTGGCATTCTCTGCACATCTTTTCTCATTCCCAGGTATTTCCTTTGACTTTCCTTATTCTCTTAAGCTTTGGTTCTTTTTAGAATATTGGAATCTTTAATTAATTATGATTTGAGAGATTGTGCATGAATATCTTTTTCTATCTTTATACTAGATGGATTTTACTAATCTGTGCCTTTTGGATTGCAATACCTACTTTTGTATTTCTTTATACATCCAATTGATAGCCATCATAATACCACATTCTGTTTGAAACAAACAGGATCTAATATTTCCTTGTGGTGTTATTTTTGGATAGATTTTTGTTTAAATATTTTCAAGAATATGTTGTCCGATGGCTTCTAGCAAAGTGTCAGACAGAGGGTTCTTTGGAAAACAGACCAGTGTTGAAATCATATGTTCCAAAGATCTCAAATTTTAGATGAGCTCACTCACCCTGCTCATACAGAGTCTTCCATAACTTTTTCCTCTAGATCTGCACCAGCTAAAGATTCAGTGGTGAATCTTCTTTATCATCTTACAGACCACTTGACTAGAGGATTTCTTTCTGGGGATGATCCGTTTCGGGCTAAAAGACTCAAGTGACTGAAAATTTTCAATCTATGGTTTCCCAGCTTCAAGAGCAAGAAGCCGAAGTGACTCAAATTCAAGAGACGTGATATCTTGAGGTTTTGGTTTTCTCTTATGTTGATTTGAGCTTTTGATGAGACACTTTACTATTATTCTTGTTGTTTTGAATTTTAGTAATTGTGGTTTTCTCTTATACCCTATTTACCCTTTGTCCTTTTGAGACAAAAAGGGGAAGTATTTTTTGTTTTGGACCGGGAATGTATTTCCAAACTGGTCAAGTGTTTTTTGTCCCAGAATGGCAAAAGGAGGAGTTTGTTAGTATTTTATATTGGCAACATTCTGGTTGACAAAAACACTTTATGTAACGGTTGCTTTTAACAGGATTATCGGTTCTATTCAAAGTCTTCAAGTAATATGGATAGTGTCTCATTTCATGCCATGTGTTTGGTCACAAGTTTCTAAGAAGAGGTCCATGAATATTTCATGCAATTTTCAAGTCAGAACAACCGGTTCCTGTGCAACCATTCAAACGAGCCTTTGAAGGCGTGCAGACGCCCCTTAATGTCTTACAGATAACAATGAAGATGTCTGGACGTCAGAGCAACACCGTCCGGACACTAGGTCAATCATTGTTCAACCCGAAGTTGGATTTCAGAAGTCGACACTGTTTGAGAAGTCTCTGCAAGCCGTCCAGATGACGTGGCAACACGTCCGACTGATGTCCAGTATTTCAGAATACTCTAGAGTTCTGTTCGAATGAGGAAAGGATTTTAGCGAAGACCGTCCAGACTCTCATTCAAGCCGTCCGGACGCGAACCTGATAAAGATAGAATTACGCTGTTTTTGAAAAGATATCGCAGAAAACCGTCCGAACGTGGCTAACTTCCATCTGGACGCTGGACAGCCAAAGCCCGAATCTCAACAGTTTTAGGTTTCCTGTAAGCCTATAAATAGAGGGCCCTAGGCTTGTATTTTGTACTGAATTCAACAGTGTATTCCATAGTGCTTTGAGAGGGTGTTTAGGGAGAATTGAAGATCCGCTAGCTCTCAAGCCATTGCCGGTGTGTGCTCAACAGTTCGTGTGAAGCCTATCTTAGGGGTCGCTACAACCGTCCGGACGACGTGGATTCCCGTCCGGACGCGCTCATTTATAAGGCATTTAAAATCCAGACGTCCAGACGTCAATCTTCTTGGTCCGGACACGCCAGCATCAGATCAACCGTTCGGACGAGCATCCCCTTGGTCCGAACGCGCGAAGCCTTGGTATGGAAATTACTTGTAGCGAAAGTGCGACCGTTCGGACGATAGGGCACCACCGTCCGGACGCGGCTCAAATCAGGAAAGAATTTCAGCAAAATTTTTGGAAAGTCGATCGCACAGTTGTCCGTCCGGACACCTTATGACTATCGTCCGGACGACGCCTAGGTTTTATCAAGCCAGACGCTCATTTGAACCCTCAGCCTATAAATAGAGGTCCCTAGGCTTAAGAACAGCAAGAATTTGGTATTGAATTCCCTTAGTGCTTAGAGAGTTATTTTGTGAGATTATTGAGCTGAGTTGTCTCTCTAAAGCCATTATTGTGTGTGCTGTTGCTGCGCTTATTTGAAGTCTATCTTAGGGGTTGGTTCTAAGGTAAAATATTTCATTGAAGACCCTTTCAGGTAGGAGACCTGGTTGGGAGGCGTTTGTGTTGGGTTACACGTTAGAGTTTAAGGTACGACCACTGCATCAGGGGTATGTGAGTGCTACTACTTTATAACTAGTTTTGTCTTCTGAATAGTGGATATCCTGGGTTTGGCTGCCCCGGAGTGGCTTTTCTCATATTGAGTTTTCCATTTCATTAACAAAAATTCTTGTGTCTTTAAAATTCCGCATTGATATTTTATTAACACTTTGTGCACACACACACACACACTTACTTTGTTTTAGAAGTCATTTCAATTTTTCAAATCCCACGTCACTGCAGTCAAGCGTATCATCATGTTTGTAAATGATACTCTTCTCTATGACATATAGTATTCCAGGGAAACAAATCTTGTTGTTACAGGAAATTCTAATGTAGACTGGATTGGCAATTCCGATGAAAGAAAGAGCACCTCGGGAGGATGCTTCTATGTGGGGAATAACCTTGTAGCTTGGATGAGTAGGAAACAATCTTCGATTTCCCTTTCAACTGCTGAGGCTGAGTATATTATTGCGGGAAGCTGTTGTACCCAATTGCTATGGATGAAGAAGCTGCTATGTGACTATGGATTCACTCAGGCCTTAATACGAAAATTGCGTGCAACTGAAGTGTGACCGTCCAGACGCTAAGGCAACACCGTCCGGACTCGGCTCTATTCAGGAAAGAATTTCAAGGGAATTTGGAAAGCCGATTGCACAGTTGTTTGTCTAGACGCCTTCAGCTACCATCTGGATGTCGCCTAGCAAAATCGCATCAGACGCGATTTAGGTTTCTGTGGCCTATAAATAGAGACCCCTAGGCATGTAATTTGCATGAATTCGGTATTGAATTTCGTAGAGCTTAGAGAGTTTATTTTAGAGTTATTGCGCTGAACCGTTCTCTCTCAAGCCGTTGTTGTTGTGTGCCGTTGTTATGCTGAAACTGAAGTCTATCTTAGGGGTTGGCCCTAAGGTAAATGATTCCATTAAAGACCCCTTCAAGTACGTGACTTGGTTGGGAAACGTTCGTGTTGGGTTACACGTCAGAGTGTTAGATACGATTGCTGCATCGGGTATGTGAGT
Source organism: Alnus glutinosa (assembly GCF_958979055.1). Classification (NCBI taxonomy): domain Eukaryota; kingdom Viridiplantae; phylum Streptophyta; class Magnoliopsida; order Fagales; family Betulaceae; genus Alnus; species Alnus glutinosa. Next base: position 14,361,348 of record NC_084894.1, on the reverse strand, counting down.
GTTACTATCTATGTACTAGATTTGTCTTCTGAATAGTGAATATTCTGGGTTTGGTTGCACCAGAGTAGTTTTTCTCTTAATTGAGTTTCCACTTCATTAACAAAATTCTTGTGTCATTTAAATTCTGCACTTATATTATTTTGTTAATACATTGTGCACAACACACACGATTAAAATAGAAGTCATCTATTTTTCAATACTCATAGACCATAGACACTAACTAAATCGAAATAACACTAACCCAAAATATTTGCTTAAGGTTAAACATTAAAATCACCACCTAAACAAATACCCATAACAATATATACTAACCCATAAATTATATTCACTAACCTAATCACAATAAACACTAACCCATTAATTTAAATTACTAACATATTCAAAATAACATTAACCCATAAGAAAATCTTAGGGTTAATTTCACAAAATACCATTTAAATTAAATACCCATAATCTAGGGTTTAAAGGAACTTATCCAACAATTTACTCAAACAATGTCTTATGTTTGGGGGATCTTTGCAAGCTCTAAATAGTACAAAGCCTAAAGAATAATCAAGATTAAACTCATATTTTACAATATTTAACCAAAAATCTCAAAAATATAAGTATAACGATTTATCTCAAAACGATCGGTAGAAACGTAGATCGAACTTCGTAGATCACGTTACCGAAGTCGGATTTGCGTTTGAACGGTTGGATTTACGTGGATCAAGGTTTTTCTATGGAGAAAATGAGAAACCCTCCCCCTTTTTCCTTTTTTTTTTTTTTTTTTTCTCTCTCTCTCCCGGGTCTGATAGAAAAGAGGCACTGCCTCTTTTCCTTTTCTTGTAAGTGAGGTGCATTTCAGTAAGTGAGATGCGCCTCACTTTGCTAATGCGCCCCATTTTGGGGCGCAGGTGCTCCTCACACCATGTTTATGTATTTTATATATATATTAAAAGAGGCAAGCGTCCTGCCTCTTTAACTGAAGGGTCGTACGATCCTTCATTCTTTTTTCTCTTTTTTAAGTGAGGCGTACAGTCGTGTGACTCATCTTTTTTTTTCTTATTTTATTTTTATTTAATTTTATTTTTCTTTTCTATTTTCTTTTCTAATTTCTTTTTCTATTCTTTGGACTTCAAAAAATTCTCTTGCATTTTTAATGATACTTAATTAATTTTAGTCAATTATTTACTTAGTTTTCGTATTTTAACACTACGAAATGTCTTGGGCATTACACAACATGCATCCGTTTGGACGACAGGGCAACACCATCCGGACGCTATTCAGTGTTCGAGAAGAATCCAAAATCCTTTGCAAACACGGATTGGAAAGACAACTTGCAACCGTCCGGACGCTTGGACAACATCTTCCGGACGCGGTCTTAATAAGGAAACGCGTGAAGCGCGTTATGGAAGTCAGTTGCAGCTTGCTGTCCGGATACTCTATGCCTACATCCAAACGCCGCCTAGAGAACTCTGAATCAGTGTTGATTTAGGTTTTCAAAAGCCTATAAATAGAGGTCTTTAGGCTAGTATTATTTATAGAATTCAGTATTAAATTCCTTTGAGCTTAGAGAGGGTGTTTAGGTAGAAACTGTGAAAATCTGCTAGCTCTCTAAGAGTTGTCCAGTGTGTGATTTAATTGTGTGAAAGCGAGCTTAAGGAGGAGCCCTAAGCTAAAAGATTCCATTGAAGACCCCTTTAGGTAGGAGACCTAGTTGGAAAGCATTCACGTTGGGTTACGTGTTAGAGTGCAAGGTACGATCGCTGCATTATGGGTATGTGAGTGTTACTGCTTTGTTACTAGCTTTGTTTTCTGAATAATGGATATCCTGGGTTTGGCTGTCCTTGAGTGGTTTTTCTCTTAATTGAGTTTCCACTTCGTCAACAAAATATTTGTCTCCTTTAAATTTCACATTTAATATTTTGTTGCACAATTGATCACACACACGAGGAGTCTATTATTTTTCAATAGGGTTAGGAGATAAACTGGAGCTTTAGCTGAACTATGCTAGGGTTAAAACCCTAGCCCATTACTACACACTCTTAAGCATGAGCTTGAGTTTTATCCCTAAGGTCCAATGCTCCTTTAACTCCATTTAAGGCTTTTGGAATTAATTCTAAGAGCTCAAAGCTCTTTAATTGCTTAAGCCCTTAGAAAATAATTTCTAAGCCCATCTCTAAGTAATGAGCCATTTAGGAATCAAATTCCTTTGGCCCATGTTTTATCAAATAAAACAATCCAAATAAATAAATGTATAACCGAGGTACAAAACAAATGGTTAATTTACATCAGCTTAAAGAGAGACCTAAAGAGAAAAATACAATTAGTTTCAAATAGGTTTGTAACAATATCACACGACACTATTTAATCACAATTGATTCCACTAAGCAAATATGACTGCACTCTAATATGTATTTTCAAATTATTGAATCAATCACCGTGACATAATTATTTATTACATATTACTCCATGGAATCATTCCGTAGTTGAATCAAAGTCAATACACAGTTATTTGTTCACTACATCTTTCTCTTGATAACTTGATTTAATTACATGATATATCATTTTTGTACCATGTGAGATTTCATTTCACCTTGTACAAAATAAAGTTTCAGTAAATACCACTAAACACTCAGGCCTGTGTTTTAGGATAATCATTCCCATTAAATCTACATCAAGGGTAATATTCATTATTGCTATGGGTGGACAAATTATCGGCCTACCTCCTACCGACTGCTTACCGAACCAAACCAAACCGCCATCGACCGCCTACCGACTAATTTTCGATTTGGTAGTCGGTATAAAATTTTGTTTCGAAAGTCGGTTCAGCGACCGAACCGAACCGAACCAAACCGCCTTTTATTCCGACCGATTAATCGAACTGACATAAAACGAAACGATGTCGTTTTAGTAAAAATGAAACGTTTGATCTTTTTGTTTTCTTTTTTTTCATTTAAAAAAAATAAAAACGACATCGTTTCATTACCCCTGTTAACCGATTTAACCGACTGCCTATTAACCGCATTACCGACTTAACCAACCGCTTATTAACCGCTTCACCGACTTAACCGACCGCCTATTAACCGCTTAACCGACTTAACCGACTGCTTATTAACCGCTTAACCGAAATAAATTCATCGACTGCATTCTGACAAAAGTCAGCTAACGAACCGAATTAACCGACTTAACCGCCTACCGAACCGATGCCCACCCCTAATTATTGCCTTGTTCCATAACAAAGGATTTAGATTCCTTGTTGAAGAAGGTGTTCCCACAATGCCATATACGATCACTCAATGCATAGATATGTGACCTTTGATTTGATCTCATTCTTATACATCAAAGTGACTTGCACTTTATATTGGAGTTCACAATCTTCTCAGAATTTAGAGTAATTGTTATAAGTCGCAGTGCACGTACTGTGACATCCCACATCGCCTGGGAATGAAGATGTGCTTATATATATAAATGCACCATTTATGACACAACACGTTTTAAAGCCGTGATGGTCATGAACCTATCAGAACTCCGCAGTTAAGCGTGCTTCTGCGAGAGTAATCCCAAGATGGGTGACCTTCTGGGAAGTCTGATTTGGGGAGCCAAAAGCGGACAATATTGTGTCATTGGGGGTGGGTCGTTACACGTACATTATTCTTTATCACAGTGTTGTAAGTACGATGATTCACGTAGTTCGTTTTGTGCATAGCACTAACTTGTTTTTACACTAAACATATCAACCCGAAGCCTTTTCTGCTTCTCCTAATCAAGATAGATCATTAAGGTAGACATGTTATAGTCTATATGGATTTTTCAGTTCTATTTATAAATATAAACAATCTTTTATAAATTGCAAGGACCTATGACTATGATCTTTTTTATGATAATCATATTACTCACACCATAGTCAAATACAATGTAATTTAGGGACCTTACACATATATAATATTCAAATATATACTTACATGTAAAACAATAATGTATATGTCCAATGTTCAATATTATACAATTATAGAAAAATCATCATCAATGCAATTGGAATTTTGGACACCAGTCCCAACAACTATGCCGTTGTTTACGGAGGTGGTGAGATCAGCGGCTAGCCATCCTGTCAAGCCTTTGGAAAGTGAGTCCAGAATTTCGAGGGTTCCGCTGGTTGAGACGTGTGAACTTGATTTTCTGTCGGCAGTGAGACTAGTATGCTTGTAGGAGATGAGAATGGCTTTGGAGTACTTTGTGATGGAGAAGAAACCATTGGTTAAGGACTTACTGCTAAATCCGCTGGGTAAGGGTATTCCTGCACATGATCTCTATGCCTGACGAAGACTAGGTTCAACGAGGATAATAAAGCCGCATTTGAATCTGCGTACGTGGAGGAAAACTCTAGTAAGGGCGTTGGGTCAGGTTGTTGGCCTCTTTTGGGTCTCAGGTTGGGTTGCCAACCCACTATCATTTCTAAAAGTTTTCGTTTGGGCCGGTTTTTGCTGAAGCCCAATTCTAAGAAGCAGACTGAGGCTACGGGCCTTGGGCTCCATATGGATTCTGTAGCAGATCCGGAGTTCTCTACGGGTTTGGGTCTTCAACAGGTTTTCTACGACAGAAGGTGACGTCGGTGGTCGTCCAAGATGGCGGTAAGACTGCTTTGACTAGTCTTGAGTTGTCTGCAGGCACCAAAGTTTTGTTCTGGAGCCTCCTGTACACGCCTCTCCCATGCAAGCCTCTACTATTTCAGGTATGAAGTTGTCGACGACTCCCTCTGGTACTATTCTTGCCCTTGCTAGGTTGGTTTTTCCTTTCATAGCATCTTCTTCCCCTGCTGTGATAGACTACTCTACAACTGCTCTTCTTTCTACGCCACCAGAAATAGTGAACGTCTCCTTCGGGTGCTCTTCTAGAGCTGGTCAAAATGTGGTTATGGCTGATAAGGTAGTCTCGAATACTGTTGAGCTTTTCGGTAGCCAAATTTCCTTGAAGTTGGGTCATATTCCCTCGATACTTCTTCTTCGAGTGCGGCTGCGCTGAGCAAAAGACTCTTCTTCTCTCTTCTGGTAATGTCTGAGTGTGGGGCTCCCATCTACCTGTCAGAGACCAAATCGGTGCTAAGGTTTCACTAGGGATCGAAGGTAGGTAGAGATGCTCAGATGGATGTTTCTTTGTTTGACAAGGCTATGATGGCAATCAGTGTTTCGACGGTGTCATCTTTGGGTGCTTTTTCTCAGGCCCTGGTTGGAACTGTGGTCCAATCCTCGTTGGAGCCAGGTGGGGGACTGGTCAGAATGTCTCCTTCATCTAACCTTCTTCGGAGAGGCTTTCTTCTCCGTAGGGTAGCTCCTCATCTCTCGCCTAAAGATGGGGTGGAAGGGGTCCTTCCCTTTTGGGTGGTTGTGTTACTCCAATCGTTGAAAAGGGTGTGGATGTCAGGTTGAATGGTTTGACCCAATTTCAAAAGTGGCCAATAGGTTTTGGTTTGTCTGGGGAGATTGTTGTGCGAGATCAGGACGACGAGGTTCGGGTTGGGGAGGACGGAGGCTATTCCCCTCACCCTTTGGGTGTTTATCCTCTTGACATGTTCTTGGATTGGCTGTTGGATGGTGATGATCCGTCCTTGGTAATTTCAGATGCCCTTGAAGAGGATTTTCTTCAGAAAGTATAGGTTGCGCGTTTAAAGACCAAAGGTTGAAGGGAGTTGAAGAATTTGAAAAGCTCCATTAATTACTGCGATGCAAATGCGTAGTCTCAATTAGGGGTGAAAATAACCGTCCGTAATAACCGTCCGCTAACCGCTAACCGCTAACCGTCCCTAACCGTTAACCGGATAACCGTTAAAACCGCCTAAAAACCGGTTACCGGTTTTAAGAAAGCCGGTTACCGGTTATAATCGGTAACCGGCTTTCTTATTATATATATATATATTTTTTTAAAATTTTTATATATAAAACGGCTCCGTTTTGGTGTTTAACACCGAAACGGCGCCGTTTCTATTCGGTCTAAACCGTCTAATAGGCATAAGCCATTAACCAAACCCTAGTTCCCATTGCTATACTCTCACGAGTCTCACTGCGCCGTGCGCCACTGCGCCGCCTCCCTACCTCAGCCCTCAATCTCTCCGAATCTCCCTTCTCGCAACACTCTGCCACTCGCCGACCTCTCTCCTCCACTCGCCGGCCTCTCTCTCCGCCACTCGCCAAAGCCACCATCGACCTCTATCCGCTACTCTCCGTCCTATCTACGACTTTGATAGTAAGCTTTATTTCTTCTTCTATCATTAGACTTAATAGGCTGTATTTTCACTATTTTGGGTTTCTGTTATGATTATATGTTTGATTTGTTATTTTGTTTGATTTATTTTAGTTTCAGTTCAAAATTTTTCTGTTGTGACAAATTTCCACCAATGATGTTTTTTTTTTTTTTTGGTTTCTTTTCTGTTTTTCTAGTTGCATTTCAGTGTTTATTGTTATGTTTTATAGGTTTTGTGGGTTTAAATCTCCTTATGCCACTATGGTTTGATCTTGATGTGGAGATTTGTGTAATCGGAGCTTTTGTCTTCTCATATTCGAATCCTTGGGACTGATTTGGTTTTTCATATTCAAACATTATAATTTATTTAGCTTAAGCTATCCCCTATAGGTTTCGATTTTCAGCCTCAATCAAAATACATCAAATCTGGAATTTCAAAAATTATAGTTATGTTTCCTCGATTTTGGCCCGCTGTGATTTATACATAATTAGATCAACGAATGGTTGGCACCATTGGAAAATAACTTGAAAATGAAGAATATAGTGTTCTTGCCTTCAAATTTATTGCATATGGACTTTTTGATTCAAATAGCCTTCTCATTACGGCCCAAAAACCCAATTGCAATATTAATTTTTTGATTTTCTTTGATCAAAGCACTACTGATCAATCAACAAATATTTGCAAGGTCTAAATAAAATAGGACCATAGTCAATTAGATCATCTAATTGAAGAAATTGAATCTTACACCTTTTAGACACAACAATCTTCGTTAAGAAACGAAATTAAAATATTTTCGTGCGGTATATTTATTTGTACTTTGTTTACCGAAGACAGTTTGAGGATATATTTTTATTTTCATCTTTCATGTCAAATTACAGCTAGCTATTAAATCTATGATTAGTTTGAGATGAGATTTACTTTTTTTTAGGTGTGATTGAGTGATTCATCTTTCCTTTGGTTATTAAATAAATTTTATTGTTTATCTAATAACAGATGACAGACACTTTGAGTGATGCAACCACCCCTATTATGGTAGATGACAATTCTGAAACACCTTCCACTGCAAATGTTGAAAGCCCCACACCTTCCCAACAGTCACAATCTAAAAAACCACCTGTGAATCAATCCATTGTGTAGAGTCACTTTAAAAAAGTGGAACCGATCGATAAGGAAAACCCTAAAGCTATGTGCAACTATTGCAATAGGTTAATAGGGTGTCATTATAAGAGGAATGGCACTTCAGCCATGATGCACCACCTTACCTATAATTGCCCAGACTCTCCACTTAAGAAATCAAAAGATTCAAGACTACCCAAAAACCAAACAATGTTGCAAATGTCATTCAAGAAACCGGTAGAAGGTGGTAGTGGTAACCAAATTGGATTCATGAAGTATGATTCAAACAATATAAGAAATTTGATTGTTCGGTATTTCATCAAAAGTGAGCTGCCTTTTAGGCATGTGGAGAGTGATGGGTTTAGGGAATTGATAAATGGAATTGAACCTAGGTTCAAAGTGCCATGTCGTATCACTTTACAAAAAGATTGTTTGAAATTGTATGAAGAAGAAAAGCTTAGGTTGAGGACTTTTTTGAGCGGTAAAAGGGTATGCATCACTACCGATACATGGACATCCCTGCAAAATATAAACTACATGTGTGTTACCGCTAGCTTCATAGACTCTGATTGGACGATTCATAAAAAAATTCTCAAGTTTAACCAAATTCCCAATCATAGGGGTGAAACTATTGGAAGAATGATAGAGAGTGCATTGACTCAGTGGGGGATTGATAGTGTGTTCACTATTAAAGTCGATAATGCCTCAGCCAATGATGTGGGGATTGAGTATATGAGAAAGAGGATGAAGAACAAGAGTGATACTGTTTTAGGAGGAGATTTTCTTCACATGCGTTGTGCCGCTCATATTTTAAACCTTGTTGTGCATGAAGGCTTGAAAGACTTAGGTGACTGTGTTACTAATATAAGGAACGCAGTGAGATATGTGAGGTCTTCACCGGAGAGGATGTCAAAGTTTAAAGAGTGTATAGAGCGGGAAAAAATTAAATGTAAAAACATGGTGTGTTTAGATGTTCCAACTAGATGGAACTCTACATATTTGATGTTGACCACTGCTGAGAAGTACCAAAGAGCTTTTGACCTATTGGGGGAGGATGAGCATAATCATTTTGTTGTTCCTCAACCTATTGATTGGGAAAATGCTAGGGCATTTGCGACATTTTTGCAAACTTTTTATGAAGCTACATTGAAGTTCTCTGGTTCAACTCATGTCACTTCCAATTCATATTTTTTGCAACTTTGTATTATTCAAAATACTTTGAATGATGGTTGTCTCAGTGAAGATGAGGTCTTGAGTTCTGTGAGTTTTAGTATGAAACAAAAATATGAAAAGTATTGGGGGACTATGGATATGATCAATTTAATGTTGTATGTTGGTTTTGTTCTTGATCCACGCAACAAGATGAAGGCATTGGTGTTTTGGTTGAAAAAATGTAATGGGCCTATGTGGGCGGATCAAATAGAGGCAAAAGTGAGAGACCTCCTGAATCGTTTAATTGAGCAATACAATAAGTTTCATGGGAGGGGAGTAGGGGAGTCATCTAACATTGTTGAAGATACAAGAAGAGTAGATGTCAATCCTATTTGTGGTGATGGAGATAAAGAGACACAATATAGGAATATGTTTTCCCAACACCTTGTCGCAGAGAATGACTTGGAATGTAGGTCGGATGTGAATCAATATTTGTTGGATGGGTGTGAAGCAAATATTATAGATTTTGACATCTTAAATTGGTGGAAGGTTAATACACCAAAATATCCTACTCTCGCAGCCATAGCTCGTGATGTATTGGCCATCCCTATTTCCACCGTTGCCTCTGAGTCTGCCTTTAGCAACGGAGGACGTGTATTGGATACCTTTAGGAGTTCATTGTCTCCGCTTACCGTTGAGGCCTTGATTTGCACACAAGACTGGTTGAAGAATCGCCCAATGATCTATGAGGAAGTGTTTCAGGACTTTATGGAAAGCTATGATGAACCTGGTAAATTTTTATGAATTAGTTATTTATAAATTCATTTCATTTAATTTTCATTATTTATTTATTTAACTCAAACTTTTTCTATTGTAGATGGGCCTAAGAATCAACATTCTCATTCAATGACGACAGACGACTGACACATCTTATTCCTAGAGGAAGGTTATCATTTTTTGACTTGTCATTATATTTATATTACAATGCAATTGCTTAGTTTGTCAATTTTTTAAGTTTATAATATTTATTGTTGTTATCTCCACAGGATTTTGCTAGAAGACCGAATAGGAGTTGTGTTGTTATTTCCACAAGATGGTTTTGTTCTTGAGTGTGGACTTATGGACTATGGATATGGTTTGATAATTGATGGGTGTGGGTGTGTGGACTTTTGGACTATTTGGATATGGTTTTTTTTTTTTTATGTTGTGAATCAAACAATGTTGTGAGTGTGGGTGAGTGGACTTGTAGACTATGGACTATGGACTATGGATTATTTGAATATGGTTTGATTTTTTGATGTTGTGAATCAAACCATATTGTGAGTGTGGGTGAGTGGACTTGTAGACTATGGACTATTTGAATATGGTTTGATTTTTTGATGTTGTGAATCAATTCATATTGTGAGTGTGGGTGTGTGGACTATGAACTATTTGAATATGGTTTGATTTTTTGATATTGTGAATGTAGGGGTCTAAGACTCTAAGAGCCAAGAGGTGTGTTGATAATTGACTTGTGTTTTGAATATGGTGTGTCCACTTGTGTTTTGAATTTTTGATTTTATGTAAACGCATAATTGCTTGCAAATTGATTTTATGTAAACGCATAATTGCTTGCAAATTTGTAATTTTGTATTTTAAACAATAGCCTAATTTAACAAATTGCATAATAGAAAACTAGTAAAAAAAAAAAGGTTCAAAACAAAACAGGTCCAATAGCTAAAAAAGAAAACAAAAGAACCAGAAAAAAAAAAAAAAAAAATTGAAAACCAGTTCCCGGTTACCGGTTGGCGGAGGCGGTTAGCAATTTTCGCTAACCGCCCAGCCGGTTACGGTTGCCGGTTTTGTCCAAAAACCGGCAACTGTAACCGGCTTTTCAGCCCTAGTCTCAATGAGAGTAAAATGCAAGACTCACGTGTTGTAGCGTTGAGTGATCCATGTGGGTTTAGGGTTTGAGAGTTTTGGGTCCTTGTGAGTTTGTTTAGGTTTCTTTTAGTGGGCTGATTTGGTTGTTTCTGTGCATACTTTTGATATACTTAGGTTAAGGACGTCTTACGTTTTTTTTAATTAAACCTTTTCTTCTTTATATATATATATATATTTAAAAGAAATCATGTCTTCTCCGATTGAGCTTCCTAACCGAACCAAGCCATCTCACATGCCCAAAGCCTTTTTTTTTTTTTTTCTTCCTGAATTATTCCTGCTCAGTACTCCCAATATACGTATTTCAAAAAAAGAAAAAAAAAGTACTCCCAATATACGTAACCAAACACTCTGACCTGACCCATTTTTCTTGTAACTTGTCAAACAAGTCAGTCGCGGACCACCCACCACATCCCCCCCCCCCCCCCTCCTTTATAAGTCATCCGAGACTCCCGTATTCCCGTCTTTCTCCCAATTCGCTTCGCCTCCCAGTTTTTCGATCCCAAAATTATGGCTCACCAACCAGAATCGTCTGACTCGTGAGTCCACTCGTCCCCTCTCGTTATCCCCAATTTACTGTCTACTTTTCTAACCCTAATTTCGTGATAATCTTTCTGGATGGTGATTTCAGGAAATCGGGGAAGAAGGACTTCTCGACGGCAATTCTGGAGCGTAAAAAGTCTCCGAATCGGTTAGTGGTTGACGAAGCCGTCAACGACGACAACTCGGTGGTGGCGTTGAACCCCGAGACCATGGAGAAGCTCCAGCTCTTCCGCGGCGACACGATTCTCATCAAGGTAACGTCCTATATGTTTTGTTTTCGGGGGTGTTTTTGATTTGATTCCTAAAATGGTCTTACGTTGTTTTGTGTGCCTGTTTGTGTGAAAGTTAGAGGCTTTTGAGGGTTTTGCTTCATGGGTTTGTGCTACATAGCTAAGCTTTTAGTTGTGGGTTCGATTATTTGGTGGTAAAGGAACTTTAGTTTAGGTAAGAAATTATTGTATAATTTGGATGCTATTTTATGTTTCGAAGATTTATGTGAAAGAGGATGGGGTAAACTTGTGATTTAAGCAGTTGACTAGCTGAGTGTGCTGATGTTTGTTCTCAGCTTTGGCTAAGATTACTTTTTTTTTTTTTTTTTTTTTAATCCTGGTACTCTTTCTCAATACCTTGAATATTTTAGGGGATTGAATGTTTTTGGGAGTTTTTGAGTATTTCTATTTTGTTTTTGCCTATTGGTAAACGAATGGAATTCATGATCACACGCACCATCTGTGTACTCCAGGGGTTGCCATGAATGCCCTGCGATATGGTGTTTTGTTAGCTTTGAATGCTTTGGAATTAGAGTTTAATTCCTTCCTCAGCACAAGCGCTAAGCGATAATAATTCCTATATTCCAGGTCCACGGTTAGGCCTTTTTCATTTTTGGTAGTGCCTTCCTCTTCGTATTTTTTATTTTTTGGTGTAGGATAGAGTTTTTCAATTTAAAACGAAATAGTAGGATATCACAGAAAATTAGTGGGAGTTTGGGTTTGATTCTCTTGTAACTCCCAGTTGACAAAAACTGGCCTTTTGCATTTTAGTAGTACTTGTCATTGTCGGGGTGATGGTGTTTTCCCTTTTGCATGTGTTTGCCTCTTTAGAATGTATAAATACAGTGGTTGTGGCACCCAAGGAGTTGGGAATAGTTTGCTTGATTTTTAGGTCCTGATAGTCTATGTTTCACATTCAATGTTGTTTTGTTGTTTATTTTATTTATATTTGGTGGATTGGGTGACAGGGCAAGAAACGAAGGGATACAATCTGCATTGCTCTTGCTGATGACACATGTGATGAGCCAAAGATTAGGATGAACAAGGTTGTTAGATCAAATCTGAGGGTTCGGCTTGGAGACGTCATATCTGTGCACCAGTGCTCTGATGTGAAGTATGGGACGCGTGTCCATATACTGCCAGTTGATGATACTATAGAAGGAGTTACTGGCAGTTTGTTTGATGCATACCTGAAGCGTAAGTATTGACCTGCCTCGTGTCTACTTTTTTCTTCCCTTGATGTGTTTGGCAGTGCTGCTTAGATAGGATTGTTTCAAATAGAAGATTGAATTTTTTTTTCCCCTTTTCGGTTGCTCCATTGTGGAATGCATTATTTTTGAAAATCCTTTCTCTTGCTTATAATGTATAGATTGTAGGGAAGTAAAAGCTTTGCCTTTGTTTGAGGCCATTACTTCTTTCCTTGCTTTGTGAATAGGGCTATGCGCCTGTCTGGTGTATTGTCCTACTATTTGGGTACATAAATTATTTGAGGTGTACTCAGATATTTATTTTTCCCCAGATAGAACCTGGTTGCTGAAATTGTTATAAAAGAGTAAATTTTGGTTTAAATGAGCTCCAAAATCAATGATTGGTGATTTCATAATCTTACTATGTGATATTGAACAACAAATTAGAAGAAAAAAGAAGAAGCGTTCTTGGCCATGGGATAAGGAGTTTTTAATTTCAAAAAGCTAGAAGGCCTGAATCCTTTCTTATGGTTGCTTAATTGAGGATTTACACTTAAAAAATGTCGTTGGTGTTTGACATTCTGTATTAATGGATAATTCTTTACCTACTAGCTATACCTAATAAGATTCAGTGCAACACCCCCACCAAAGCTATATAAGGAGTTCAACAATGGACCATATGTATGTTTGTTTCATCTTCCATTTTATTTTTAGGCTGAAATGAATTAACACATCCTCTAAATTTTCATCAGATTGCATAACAACACTCCCTCCCCCTCCCCCTCCCCCTCCCCTTCCCCACTAAAATGTTTTAGCCAATTTACTCACAAAATTGGTGGGAGGTTCAAATAAACCCTTTTCTTAGCCAAATTCCAAATCAATAACAGAGCCATCCATGTGAATGCCACGGGCTTCTAAGAGCCATTTTTAAAACCCTCTCTTCTACTACCATTACTACAATCTTGGTGAACACCATCCAAAACCCACACCCACCCTGGATGAGAGAAGAAAGAATAGACTCAAATCTCTCAATACAATTGGAAACCCAATAAGATAAGAAATTTGTTAGTTTAGAAACTTGGAAGGATCTTTGTTAGTTCAATGGATTGGGGATCGTTGTATGATCCGTGGAGGTGAGAGTAAATGTACTCTGATGATGAATTGGTGGTGGAAATGAAGGGATAAAGCTTTGCCCAAGGATGCAGTAAGGCGAAGCAATTCAATGCTCCATCCCTTGGAGGCCGTCAAGGAACATCGGATTGTTGAGATCTGGGCAGTCTTTTGGTGCCAAACTGAAATCAGTACCACAAGGTCAAAAGCTCCATATTCACCTCATCAAGCTCAGATTTCATGGCGATGCTTGTATAGGGACAGTTGTTACTGGCGTGTTTCTGAATCTGCATCTTTTACACAAGTCTCACTAGATGTTTGATGAAATGCCGTAAGGAAACTTGGCTTTGATTTATCGTACCTGTTTCTGCATTTTCATGCAATGTGTAATTTAGAAGCAATATGGATGTTGAAATAGTTATGGCATAGAAGGTTCAAGCCCAATCTGGTGACTAAAGTTGGCTTTTGTGAGTGTGGAAGTGTTGAATGGCCCGAAGAAGATGGATTACTGGGTGATAAATTTGGTTGTTGCGACAGAAGTTACTATGGTAACCTTGATGTAACTGTTTTGAGAAGCTTTGCAGAAGGATGATTGGAATGGGGCAAAGAAGGGTCATTATGGTGATAAAATGTTCTTTAAGGAAGCACTCTTCTGTTTCTTCCTATCCCGAATTTTTCATTTTCATTCTTTTATTGTTGGGTAATTCCACATCACTGTCATGTGTGCCGTTACCAATTTAGATGGAAGGCAGAAGGCTTAACATGAGGGTTCCTTTGTGCTTTTCACAAAATTTTGTGGGTAATTTCGCCAGAATGTTAATTTAATTACTTTGAAAATGCGCTAACTGTCTATGGATGTCTGTTTTTGTTGGTTGGAGTTCTTATTTCATGACTTGTTTAATCGTTTTCTGATGTATCTTACTGTTGCCAATGTTGGATTCACAGCTTATTTCTTGGAGGCTTATCGCCCTGTGAGGAAGGGAGATCTATTTCTAGTTAGAGGAGGTATGAGAAGTGTAGAGTTCAAGGTCATTGAAACTGACCCAGGGGAGTATTGTGTGGTTGCCCCAGACACTGAAATCTTCTGCGAGGGGGAACCTGTCAGAAGGGAGGATGAGGATAGGTTGGATGATGTTGGTTATGATGATGTGGGTGGTGTTCGGAAGCAGATGGCTCAGATTCGTGAATTAGTGGAGCTGCCACTAAGGCACCCTCAGCTTTTTAAATCAATTGGTGTGAAACCACCTAAGGGAATTCTACTTTATGGACCCCCAGGTTCTGGAAAGACATTAATAGCAAGGGCTGTGGCTAACGAAACTGGGGCTTTCTTTTTCTGTATCAATGGGCCAGAGATTATGTCCAAATTGGCTGGGGAGAGTGAAAGCAATCTCCGGAAAGCATTTGAAGAAGCTGAGAAGAATGCTCCATCCATCATTTTTATTGATGAAATTGATTCTATTGCTCCTAAGCGGGAGAAGACACATGGTGAAGTTGAAAGGCGAATTGTTTCACAACTTTTGACTCTCATGGATGGACTGAAATCTCGGGCTCATGTTATTGTTATTGGGGCCACAAATCGACCAAACAGCATTGACCCAGCTTTGAGAAGGTTTGGTAGGTTTGATAGGGAAATAGACATTGGTGTTCCAGATGAAATTGGGCGCCTTGAAGTTCTTCGCATCCATACCAAGAACATGAAGCTCTCTGATGATGTAAGTTCACCTCTTTTCTCCTTTGTTAACCTGGGAATAATATATTGGATCTGGAGCAGAATCTGGTGATTTGGATCTAATTGTGGACTTAAGTATGATGGTACATAATCTGCATATAAGAACTCAGCATTTGCTTGAACTTTTATAAAATTTTCTCCTGTATCCTGCTTTTAGATGCAACTTTTATCATCATCAAGATGCTAATAAATGATGTTTACTCTACAGGTTGATTTGGAAAGAATTGCAAAAGACACCCATGGGTATGTTGGTGCTGATCTTGCTGCTCTCTGCACTGAAGCTGCACTACAGTGCATTAGAGAGAAGATGGATGTGATTGACTTGGAAGATGAATCTATTGATGCTGAGATACTTAATTCCATGGCTGTTACCAATGAGCACTTCCACACTGCTCTTGGAACAAGCAATCCATCTGCTTTGCGTGAAACAGTAATTTTTTTTTCTTCCTGTTGGAATCTTTCTTTAGCTGGGATGTCTAAGTTTCTGTTGGAATCCATCTGTCTTGTTCCAAATCAACGGTTGATTATGTTGCACAGATGTTTAAGTTTTGTAGTTGACCTCTTTTTAATTGATTGATTTTTTATGAACAGGTTGTTGAAGTGCCCAATGTCAGCTGGGAGGACATTGGAGGCTTGGAGAATGTTAAGCGAGAGCTTCAAGAGGTAATTATTTTTGGTTTGTAGTGTATTTCTTGTGATTCTTTAACCAGTTTATAGCTGAAACTTTTGTTTTTGCATTATCTTTGACAGACTGTTCAGTATCCTGTGGAGCACCCAGAGAAGTTTGAGAAATTTGGAATGTCACCTTCAAAAGGGGTCCTTTTCTATGGTCCCCCAGGATGTGGGAAAACTCTCTTGGCCAAGGCAATTGCGAATGAATGTCAAGCCAACTTCATCAGTGTCAAGGGCCCTGAATTGCTTACAATGTGGTTTGGTGAGAGTGAAGCCAATGTTCGAGAAATTTTTGACAAGGCCCGACAATCTGCTCCATGTGTGCTTTTCTTTGATGAGCTTGACTCCATTGCTACACAGGTTGATCCTTCCCTATGTCAAGATTTTTAAGTTTTAGCTTATAAATCTTCTCCCAGCTTAAAAAAGAAAAAAGTATATATTTCTATTCTAGCATGGTTATGAATTGTCATTTGGAACTTTGCATTGTAGACTCTATATGGGATCAATGAGTAATTGTTTGCGGATCAGAGTGGATGAAAACTTTGGCTCTGAATTGAGCTGAATGGTTGATATTTTGCATTGTATGGGTTGCATAATTAAATCCTGCCTTGCTTATTACCTCATCCTTTTTGATTTGTTGGTCTCAATTTTCATGTAATATTTCAATCATTGTTGCAGAGAGGAAGCAGCGTTGGGGATGCAGGTGGTGCTGCCGATCGGGTTCTGAACCAACTCCTTACTGAAATGGATGGCATGTCTGCAAAAAAGACTGTGTTCATAATTGGAGCCACCAACAGACCTGACATAATTGACCCAGCACTTCTGAGGCCAGGTCGCCTTGATCAATTGCTTTATATTCCTCTTCCTGATGAGGATTCACGCCATCAAATTTTTAAAGCCTGCTTGAGAAAATCACCTATCTCAAAAGATGTTGATTTGAGAGCACTGGCCAAGTATACACAAGGCTTCAGTGGGGCAGACATTACAGAGATATGCCAGCGAGCATGCAAGTATGCTATAAGAGAGAACATCGAAAAGGTATACTTTTGTAACTGGTCCTTGATTTAACTTTTGATTATCATTTTTGGTAGACCTGGAAAATGAATTCCCTGCATGCTCATGTTTGCATGACTATCCTTATTTTCTCATCTTTGTTTTTCTCTAAACGATACTTCATTGTCATTCTGCATATTTGTTCTTCCACCATGTCCTTAAATTTGTGAATCTGCTGTAGCTTTTGATGAATGAATTTGGAATTGTAATGGTTTTTGAAATCCTTGGAAATGAAGAAATGAACACCATCAGTGTTCATGGCTAAGTGGTACTTCACCTTTCCTGGGTAGTCTCCGCTTTAAACCCCGTTTAACGGTTCTCTCTCTCTCTTCTTCTTCTTCTTCTTTTTTTTCTTTTTTTTTTTTTTTTTTTTGTGGCATTATTGGTTGGGGGAAGGGGGAGAGGAAAGGTCCGGGAAGGTAAAAAGACATGAAACGATGGTCTCATAAAAGGAAAAAAAGGAGTCTGTTCAAACAAAGTCACCTGAATTACTAAAAGACCGAGATAGGTAATTTGCATGATTGCATTGTGAGATCTTACAGTGCAATGGCTTGAACCCTTTTGTTGCTTGTCATGGAGTGTTTGGTAGTATTTGTTGCATGCAAAAATAAGTTGATCAAGTTTGACGATGTGATTTAAATTGATATGTTATTGTAGGATATAGAGAGGGAGAAGAGGCGAAGTGAGAATCCTGAGGCTATGGATGAGGACGTTGATGACGAAGTGGCTGAGATCAAGGCTGCTCATTTTGAGGAGTCCATGAAGTATGCCCGTAGGAGTGTTAGTGATGCTGATATACGAAAGTACCAGGCATTTGCTCAGACGTTGCAGCAGTCTAGGGGTTTTGGAACTGAATTTAGGTTTTCTGAGACACGAGCTGGGGCCTCTTCAGGAGCTGACCCATTTTCAACTGCTGCTGGTGGAGCTGATGAAGATGATTTGTATAGTTAGGTTTTATCATAACCTCGGTGACATATCTATCTGTTCGCCTTAATTCGTGCCTTTGTTGGACTAGGTTACCCTCAAAATGTGGCAAAGGCTTTCCTGTATGTTAATGCTTTAACTTATGTTTATTTTTTTTTATTTTTTATTTTTTGGTATTTCCAAGTCGGGTGTTGCTGGGTTAAACATCGGATTTCCTGTTCTCCTACGTGGTTATTTATGGATGAAAACTTTAAATGATGATATTGATGATATATATATATATATTTTTTTTTTTTAAAAAAAAAAAAAAAAAAAAAAAAAGAAATCGAATGGGTTATGCATGCAATTTCTACTGTTCGACTTTTCCGAGGTAATTGTTTGAGATCTGCGATTTTCTCGTCAAGTAGGCAACGTGTTGATGGACAAAATCTTTGCATGTGCGCTTTGAAGGTAATTGATGCAATGATGTGTTCGTAGCATAAATTAAGAATTGTCAATTTGCAATGCGAGTCTAGTGTGTTAGCTGGTGTTTTTGTGTTGTATTCTTGCGAATGATTCACATGATTATGATGAATGTGACAGGGTCCACCACGCGTTGCGATACGCTTTGGGCTTTTGCATTTCAAGTGGCCAAAATGGGATTTGCGTTAAGAGAAATGATTCTTTACCAACTAAATATACAACTTTTTACCACATTGTCTATGTAGAAAAGTGGTCCTCCACTTTATTTTATTTTTTAAAAATAAAAAAACTCTAAAGTTAGTAGGGGGCCACCCTGCCACATAGACAAGATGGTGAAAAGTTGTATATTTAGGTGGTAGTGAATCATTACTCTTATGTTAATTATTCGGCTTGGAACTGAGTTTAACTTTTAATTAAAATCTAGTGCCCAAAATTAGTCTTTCTTATTTTTTCTTTTTTATTTTTATTATTATTTCTTATGTGCGTTCAACCTGAATTTGGGCTACCTGGACCTATGGCCTTGTAGCTTTCTGATACGTACCTTTTCTAAGTGTAAACCTTTTAAGGGTTAAGAGAGTTTTCTATTCTTTTTCTTTATTTTTTATTTTTTTTTAAAAAAAATAATAAAAATAAAAAGGCATAGTTTTGGAATTTTCAAGATGAAAATCCGACATCTGGCTCGCTTAGTCAATAGATTGCGTTGTAAGCGTGGTTAAGGAAGAAATAATCGTTGCTTATTGAGGACTTTCATACATTATACTTTTTTCTGGGCTTAATAACTTTGCGTTTTTACTAGAAGGTAATTTACAAATTGATTTGACAATTTATAATGGATAAAATAATTAAGAGAAATTGATAAGTTAAATTTTTGTTTAAATTATTTTATTAATTATGGACTTTCATATCAATTTGTAAATAACTTTATAATAAAAAATGGTAGTATCCACACTACCATTCGAGATTAATGTTCATGCTAATCTTCTAATATCTAGTCAATAGAAACAGAGAAAAAAAAGAAAAAAGAAAAAAAGAAAAAAAGAAAAAAAATAAAAATAAAGAGAGAGAAGGACCCCCGTTATAATTATAATCCAAAACTATTAAGTATACTTACGAGCAAACTCTTACAATTCTCTCAAATATAATTATATGATGGAAAACATAAAACTTTCTTACTCAACCGCCCATTAAAGCCAAAACCATGCGTCTTAATTACCAAAATCACCTCCAATTTTCTGAAATCCCAATATGATTATCAAGGTTTCGTAGAATGGGTCGTGGAAGAACAGCCCGGCGAACCCAGTGGGTGGAAGTTGACGTATCGACTTGGAGCTGAGGAATGCCTAAAACCTTTAGGCAAGCAACTCTTCACGTCTCTCGCTTGAAAAACCTGATGCTTGTGATGAAACTGAGGCTTCATGGTTGCATAATCTTGAGCTTCAGAAGCTAACGGCCTCACAATCGTGCTGGGAGCGCTGGATGGGATGTCTCGAGCGGCCATAATATTGGTGTGTAAAGAAGAAAACAAGAAGAAGATCATGAGCAGCAGCATGTAGAATGTGGTAGACATTGTTTTGTTTTGTTTTGTTTTGTTTTTTTGGTTCGTGTGGTAGAGTTTATGGGTTTAGAGGTTTATAAAGGGGGGTTTTATGGGAGCTGAGGAGGTGACAAAGGGGGCCATAAATGGACTCGTGAGTAGCTGAAGAAGGCAGACGATGAATGTAGAACAACTCATTACTTCATGGGTGTGGTGGTGGTGAGTGGTGCCACTCTTTTTGACTCTGGAGCAACTGAGGATGCCCGTGAGTTTCTCTTATTGCACCCTTCACTCTAATTTCTCTTTCCCTATCAATTAATTTCACTATTTGGTCCATATCTTAATTGCCCTTTTATTTATTCATTTATTTTTTCATAATTTAAAATCAGAAGTGCTACACGTACTCTCTCACTTACAGTAGTACTTCATAATGTGGCAATTGCAGAAAGAGAGTTTAAAAAACCATGTAGTGGACAGCTTACTTAGCAACTGTCATAAAGTGCTTAGAAGTATATAGGAGAAAGTTTGTGTAGCATTTCTCATTTCAAATTAATTGTGATTTCGGAGGAGAGTTGTGCACTAGGTAAACAGATTCACAAATATTTGACAATGGTAAGAAAAATTAATTATTAAAAAAATGATGGAAACAATTTCAAGCAAATAATTAATAATAAAATCAAATCCAAAGTAATTAAGGAGATGTTTTTCAAGTAAAAGATGGATGTATGGATTTGATCATAATACTTCTGTGCATAATCAATCAGGTATTAATTGTTGTAGTAAAAAAGAGAGATTTTGGTCCCATAAATAACTGATGATAGATCGAGTTGCTCACTCTTATTAAGAATATTGGACAAAATTTCAAGACTCTGATAACAAGACGGATAATTATATATCTACAGATGGCAGTCTTTATTTCTGTTGGGTACTTAATATTAATTAATTTCAGGCCAATTGGAAACTTCCAACGGCCATCCCCAAGTCTTTAATCTAAGTTATAAAGCAGAGACACTTGGCACTTGCTATCAAAGGAGGTGGAGGTGGATGGCATGGGGTCGAATGTTTAAATACAATACAATTGTGTTCGTGGTTGTGGTTCTTTTGGGTAGGTAGTGGTTGGAGGATGTAGGCTACGACTATTTCCCTGCAATCTGGGATCCCTGCATTGGGCTACGTTGGAACTTGGAAGGGGAATGCAGCCGCAGGGGTGACAAAGATGAGTAATCGATCTAACCTGTCACCCCGGCCTTGGGCGGGATAATTGTCAAAGATATGGCCCAACGCCCCCAACCAACTCCTTTTGGGGGCTTGGGTCACGCGCCTGAAGATGTTCAAACAATTTAAAGCAGGTTGGCAAAGGGTTTTATTTGTGTTTGTTTCGGCGTTTGAGAATGCAACCGACTATCATAAGCGTAATATTTAGTGTGGGTGCAATGCATTATATATGCACCAACATAATTATCGGTGCTACTTCATTTCTGCATTTTATTTTAGCTGACACAACCTATAAAATAACTCTTCATATTAAACCTCAGCCAACAACATTGGGGTAGATGTCCATTCGGACTCTCCCATCTTCCAACATTTGCCCTCTTGTCTTCTTATTCGAGGTCGTATAACTCTCCATGATGACGCCAACTGACTCACATTAATGACATTAACGGTTCCACTTAATGTTGACTTTTAGAAAACACAAAAAAAAATTAAAAATAAAAAATAAAAAATAAAAATTCCTGTTTCAAATTCTTATAGAAGTACTATACTTTATGATATAGCGGTTGACATATCATTTTCCCATCAATATGTTATAAGATAATATATATATATATATTTGTATAGCATTATTCTTGCTAGAGCTGAAAATATAACCCAATCGCTAACTGCCTACAGGCTACAACCCTTAACTGCTAAAACCTTTTTTAAAAGTGGTTGGAAAAAATCGCTAGCCACTTAGGGTGGGGCGGTTAATAGTTTTAGGATAGGCGGTGATTAGTTATATATATATATAAGGAAAATTACCTTTTACCCCTCTAAAGTATCCACACCTTGGCGTTTTGGTGCCCAATGTACAAAAAATGGTAAATGATCCCCAATCTAGCCAACTATTGGCAGATAAGACCTTTCGTCTACTTAGTCTGTCACTTTCAACGGAAAGAAGGTCACATGTGTTGCTCGTGACCTTTTAAGGGCCAAAGTTTGAATTTTACCCTTGGGTCTATTTATAAGAAAAATAGCACAACCCACTAATAAAGGAAGGTCAACTACTGGGTCTCACTTCAATCCAAAACCTTTAAATAAATAAATAAATACATCGTAATAAAGCCCTTCGTGATCATGATTAGAAGCTGATCAAAAACCCCGTCGTGATTCAACGGATGCCGTTGATGCTCAAGGATTATCTCCAGGACGATATCCTTAGCTCCTACTCATCCAATGGCTTCAAATCGTTTCCCCAGCGACAGTGCTGCACCACCGTTCGATTCCTCCTGGAGCTCGGGGTGACGGATCGGTCTAAGGACTATTGGGATCAGCACAACCACCCAGACTTTCTAGACAACAAGTTTCGCCGCATGTCCCGTATGAGCAAGGCCACGTTATAACTCCCCATATTTTAAGATATAAAATATAATAACTTAAAATAGAATTTAAGACCTAGTAATAAGGTAAAATAATAAATATGAATATTTATGAAAATAAATATTCATTAATTAAAAAGCGTTTATAGTTTCAGTTTGATAAAAGTTCAAACAAACCTTAAACTTTAGAATAACGAAAATAGGGTCAAACGAATTTTGTTTTGGTTAATTTAAAAGCCAGAACGCTCTTCTTGAAGTACTCTAGCTACCCTCTAAATTTCATAATTTTTGGACTCCGTTTATGGCATGAAAACACCCGTGAAAAATACTACTCCTGATTTGGACGAAAATTAATATATAACATTAGTGGGCCCATTTTATTCCTACATAACAGCAAAACCCATATGAAATAATAGACATCAGCCCATGTGAAGAAGACTCAAAGCCCAGACTTGTGGAATCAACCCAGTAGCCCACACATGTGGAAGAAAACTTAGAGCCCAAGTGAAGCCCTCATGCACGCATGGCTTCTTCATTCTTCCCCTTCATTGGTTTTTAATCAAAACATCTCATCTCTCAAACTAGAGGCTGAGCGCCAGGTTGAGTTGGCAGTGCGCGACGCTCGATTCGAGGCTATTTTAGCGGCTGATCGCCAGGCGCGCGATAATCAATTTAGGACTGAGTGGACAAAGCGCGAGGCTGACTGGGAGTCTTGTTTTAGCCGCTTTGCATCAATGATGATCACGTCCTCATCCGCGGCCGCGGCCTCTCAGACTACCCTAGTGCCTGATATGGATGCTACACCTCATTTGAATGTGAGATCGTTTGTGGTTAGCGGTTCAAGTAATATATGATGACGTTTGTTTACATTCCACACATTGCTCAATGCAATATTTCTTGTCATGATTCTGTCATATTGTTTGCTAACTGTGTTTATTTTATCATTCATAGGTAATGCGGACCAGGTTGCTACGGTTCTGGATAGGGGTGACAAATCTGACTCATGAGCAGTTATATTCTTTTGAGCCGTTATTGTGTTTTGAGTGGAAACTGCATACATACTTTGTTCATATATATGACAAAGATTGACTGTTTTTTGTTGTAACTTGTGTTTTGATTTTCAATGGTTGTGATTGTTGATGATCAATGCAAATAATTAAAAATAGTGTTAAAATTTAAATATATACTTTAAATTTATCAACTTAAACACTATATCTAAACCCTATATAGTATAAATGATTACTATATATAGTATATTACTGCTACATAGGGTATATATGGTTAACTAGGGAGGTTTAGGGATAAATACATGTATATTATCAACATGTGCATATATATATATATACACACACATATACATTTTTAGTGACTATATAGTGACATGACAATTTTGACATGTCACTACAATAGTGACGTGTACATTTAGCACGTCACTATATAGTGACGTTCTAAATTATTATGTTACTAAATAGTGATGTGATAATTTTGCACGTCACTACTGTAGCGACCTATTACTTTGTTTCATGTCAGTACTTATTTAATTTTATATATATATATATATATCTTAAAAAATCGAAATAAACTTTAGTGACGCACGAACTATACCACGTCAATATTGCAGTGACGTGCTACTTTATTCCACGTCAATAATTATTTATATTTATATATATATATTTTTTCAAAAATATTTCGAAATATACTTTAGTGACGCATAGACTCTGACATGTCACTTATTAGTGACGTGTTAACTTTCGCACGTCACTATGTAGTGACGTACAAAAGTTTCCACGTCACTAATGAGTGACATGTTAGAGTTTGTATGTCACTAAATTATTTAGTGACATGCAACTTGTTGAATCGTCACTAATTTTAGTGACATGTCCATTTTCGCACGTTACTAATTGCTTAGTATTTTGTAGTGTGGATTCGGATTAGTGATGAAAGCGTAGTAGATAGAGATTTGTAGTACATGCATGCAGCCTTTATTTTCATTCTCTCTCTCTCTCTCTCTCAACATGCTTAGATATCTCCGAAGTTGATACCTGGCCTCTATTGCATCGGTGTTCTTATAAAGAGAGTAAACATTTTTTGTTAATTTGCATCATATATACTTAAGCATGAGAACAACCTATAACTTGGTTATCACTCAACATAGAGGTGATTACATCATTGATCTGATGCTGTAAAAATCACTTGGCTTCCTAAATTTTGGGGCTAAAAAATGCTTCTACACTCGATTCTAATTTGTCATCTCAAAGTACTGATCATAATGGACTCTGATAAGCAATTTATATTTGGAGCATAAACGTGTGAGATTAAGGTTATGTTTAGTATACAAAATGATTATTTCATTAGATAAAGAAATAACTTTTAATATGAATGGAAGAAAGTGAAATATTATAGATTTGGTATTAGAATATATGATAAGCAGCTAACACTTGGAATAACCATTTTCATTTTCATTTTCATTTTCGGTCCTTAATTAAGGAATAGTCATTTTCTCATGGGCAATGAGAATGACTAGAGAATGGCTATTCAAAGGCTATTTTATTCCAATTCTTCAACTTTCAATAAAAACTATTTATTTTCCTAATGTAATAATCATTTTACATGTCAAACGTAACCTAATTTTTATATATAAGATGGTAGTTGGTGTACCATTGGACCAAGATCCATCTCATCGAGAAAGGCCCATTTGGTCAAAGCCCAACGGACAAGGAACCAGGCCCAGAACCGATGGGCATAGAGGGAAAATTGGCCCTCGTGCCTGTAGAAAAATCACATGAGGAATAGGGCATTGCCCTTAATTTCCACGTCAGCAACCCCTCCTATGTTTCCGACGGGAAATATGGGCCTAAAGGGGCAAGCACAGAAGGCATGAATATTCTACCGTGAAAACCAGCAGGCATCGTCAGGTAAGCTATATTCTCTCAGAAATTTACTACTATTAATTAATTCACCTTCAATATTATTGCTTCGTATATTCAACTGACTCAAGCATATTAGGCAAGGTGGTTTCGAGCCCGAACACCCACAAGCCTTTTTATCTGGATGCACGATACATAATAAGCATAAATAACCGTGACGGAGCTAGAATTTTGGTTTAAGGGTGTTAGATTACCACTTAATCCAAAAGCTTAAGCTAATAGGAAGAGGTAAATTTTAATCACTTAATCAATACTTTAACACTCCCCCTCACGTGTGGGTTCAGATTTCCTTTTGATAGATGAGGCCCAACACGTATAATATTTAATTGAAACGGGAGGTAAATGATGGAGTCAATGTTTGAACTCAGGACCTTTGACTTTGATACCATGTTAGATTACCACTTATCCCAAAAGCTTAAGCTAATAGAAAGAGGTAAATTTAATCACTTAATCAATACTTTAACAAGGGGATATATATATATATATATATATTGGAAAAAAAAAAAAACCCGTAAAGCTGAAGAAAAATTGATTAAAAATATTAAGAATATAACTAATGAAATTAATAAATAAACAATTTAACAAGATTTAATTATTGTTTAAAACATATAAATGTAACTTCTAATTTATTTTGTCACACTTTAGCGCACTTAGAATTTGATTGGATCGGAGCTCAATAGATAATTTTTGTTCTCCATAATTTTAAGTAACTACAATTATATATTTAATACAATTAAAATATGTAAAAAAACTAAATAATAATAATAATAATAATAATAATAATAATAATAATATAAAATTAATTATCAAAAAGTAATTTAGATATTAAAAAAGTTAATTTAAATGATCAATCTAAATATAAATACTTAATTAATGTAAAGTTTTGATTATATACCTGAATTTTTTTAAGAAATAGTAGGAAGAAATTGATTTGAATTGTTAATGGCTTGAATTGAATTGTTGAAGGCTCGAAATAAGAAAAAATACTGTAAAAAGAAATCGCAAACCACAAATTCTTATGATCCTTTGATTTGTTAAATAGCAGTGAGTGTTTCGACCTAAGGTTTCGCAAATGAGGCTTAGAAAATAAAATTATGGTTTCACAATTGGCAAATGATCAGTATTAAAGTTGGCCTCACTTTTCAGAGTTTGCCAATTTGCAAATTCATAGTTAGAGTTGCAATTAAAAAAATAATTGGTTTCTCAAGTCGGCACAAATTTCCAAAAAAAAAAAAAAAAGAGAACGGTTTTAATTAAGGTCACGCGCGGCTTTCAGTGTTTGTCAACGTGAGTTAAACGAAGCGTTTTGGAAACATTAGTCAAATGGTACGTTTTGGAGAGAAAAAAAAAAACAAAAAGATTGCGTCGTCTTCAACCTTCATAATTTCCTTAGACCTAATTATTACCAAAACGTCTGAAACAATGGTAGAAAGAAAATAACGTAGCCATTGTTAGCTAGCATATATTTGATTATTCAGCACATATATTTAGCCGTAATATCAGCTGTAGATATTCTGTAATTATTATTCTTGCCTTATTTAGTTTCCTAAAATCATGTAATTGCTGATTTTCAGCATTGTACTTATCGTTCTATTTTCTATATAAGATGTGAACCCTCACAAAGAGTGGTATTCAATCCAATTGACATGGTATCAGAGCTAAATTAGGGTTCAAAGTTTTTTTTTTTTTTTTTTTTTTTTTTTTTTTTTTTTTTTTTTTCTCGTGTTCTCCAAGGGTAGCGACGGAGGGTTACTCTAGGGTTTTGGGTTACGTACTTTTGTGTGAATTAGGTGCTGCTCGGTGGTCCTGGGCTGTCAGCATCCTCTGGTGATTCCTGTTCGGTGGTTCTGTGGGGTGGTTTGAGTCTGGTTGGTGAGTTTTTGATCTGGGTTGCGTGGTGCGGTTCTGAGATCATCCTGGTGTGTTCTGTTTCAGTGCGGCTTCTGTTTGGTGTGGTTTCCGGTCTGGCGCCTTAGTGCGATTCTGGTGTGCTCGTGCTGGGCGATTTGGGTGTGCTACTCGGTGGTTCAGAGGTTCTGCCGAGAGGAGCGTGGAAAGTTTTGGGTCGGTGCGGTTCTGGGCTGATATTTTCGTGTGGTGTGGACGTGGTGAGTTCTGGGCTGGTGCGGTTCTGGATATGGAGTGTTCTGGTGTGGTTTGGACGTGTGGTCCTGGTTTTGATCAGGAGAGTATTTGACTAATATTTCTTGGAGCTTGGAGAGCAGGCTATTGACACGTGTTCTAGAGACGGGTAAATCAGAATTTATTTATTTTTGATTCACTTTGATTGGATTTCATCATGTCGTCTAGTGATTCTTTTGGGGTCCGTTTTACTGGAAAAAAATTACTCTGCTTGGGAATTCCAGTTTCGTTTATTTGTTACGGGAAAAGAATTGTGGGGTCAGATTGATGGCAGTGATCCCGAACCTATGGAGCCCAAAGAGTTGGCCAAGTGGAAGGTCAAGGATGCCCGTGTAATGTCCTGGATTTTAGGATCTGTTGATCCTTTTATTGTGCTTAATTTAAGGGCATATAAGTCTGCAAAGACTATGTGGGAGTACTTGCTTAAGGTTTATCCCCAAGATAATTCCGCACGTCGATTTCAGTTGGAATATGAGATTGCTAATTTCACTCAAGGCAATCTCTCCATTCAAGAGTATTTTTCTGGTTTTATGAATTTATGGGAAGAATTTTCTGATATGGTTTATGCCAAGGTGCCTGCTGCCTCTATTCCTGCTGTTCAGGCTATTCATGACCAAAGCAAGAGAGATCAATTTCTGATGAAATTGCGCCCTGAATTTGAGGTTACTCGCTCAAATTTAATGAACCGGGAACCTTCACCATCTTTGGATGTTTGCTTTGGAGAATTACTTCGTGAAGAGCAGCGTCTTCACACGCAGACTGCGTTTCAACAAGGTGCCTACCCGAATCCAGTTGCCTACGCAGCCAATGGGAGAGGGAAGGGTAAGGATATGCGACAGGTCCAGTGTTACGGCTGCAAGGGGTTTGGTCATATTGCAGCCAATTGTGCAAAGAAAGTTTGCAACTACTGTAAGAAACCAAGTCATTTTATCAAAGAATGTCCCACTCGGCCTCCACCACGTCATGCTGTTACTTATCAGGCTACAATGCACACTTCTTCTGCTTCAGGGATGTCCTCAGCTTCTTCTGCAGCCGGATCTTCTAGTCTTACCCCTGAGATGGTCTAGCAGATGATTATGTCAGCATTTTCCGCCTTAGGACTTCAAGGTGATAATTCACATCAATCTTGGCTTATTGATTCTGCTGCATCCAATCATATGACCAAATCATCTGATGCGTTGTGCAATGTTTGTCCATATCATGGTTCCTCCCAAATTCAGGTAGCTAATAGGAGTCATTTAGCTATTCAGGAAATAGGGGATATTAATCCTTCATTCCAAGATGTTTATGTATCTCCTGGACTGTCTAATAATCTTATTTCAGTTGGCCAATTAGTTGAAAAAAACTGTGATGTCCATTTTTCTCGTGATGGTTGCCTTGTGCAGGATCAGGTGTCGGGGAAGATACTCGCGAAGGGGCCTAAAGTTGGTAGACTCTTTCCACTGCATTTTTCTATTCCTCGTAATTTATCTTTGGCTTGTATGACCATTAATAATCTGAGTGAAGTATGGCACAAACGTTTGGGTCATCCTAACTCTGCTATTTTGTCTCGTCTGTTCAATTCTGGTTTGATTGGCAATAAAGAACATGTTTCTAAACTGTTGTCTTTTGATTGCTCTGTATGCAAACTTGGTAAGAGTAAGACCCTTTCATTTCATTCTCATGGTAGTCGTGCTGCTAAATGCTTTGATATTGTGCATAGTGATGTGTGGGGTATTTCTCTTGTAATTTCTCATGCTCGATATAAATATTTTGTGACATTCATTGATGATTTCAGTCAGTATACTTGGGTCTATTTTCTTCGGGCCAAATCTGAGGTCCTATCGATTTTTCAGAACTTTGTTGCATATATTGAGAATCAATTTTCTACATGCATTAAGTTGTTGAGGTCTGATTTTGGTGGAGAATACATGTCCCACGAGTTTCATGATTTCTTACATCAAAAAGGAATTATCTCTCAGCGTTCTTGTCTTTATACTCATCAGCAAAATGGGGTGGCAGAACGAAAGAACAGACACCTATTAGATGTTGTTCGCACTTTATTGCTTGAATCATATGTCCCTTCTAAATTATGGGTTGAGGCATTATCTAATGCAGTTTATTTAATCAATAGACTGCCTTCTTAGGTATTGAATTTTGATTCTCCGTATTATCGTTTGTACCATCAGCATCCTAGCTATATTAATCTGCATACTTTTGGATGTGTTTGCTTTGTTCACTAGCCTCCTCATGAACGTAACAAACTCTCAGCTCAGTCTGTTAAATGTGCCTTTATGGGTTATAGTATTTCTCACAAAGGTTATATTTGCTATGATTCTTGTGCTAACAAATTTCATATATCCCGTAATGTTGCTTTCTTTGAAAATCAATATTTCTTTCCAACACTTGTTGAGTCGTTGCCTGAGATTAGTATTCTACGTTGTTTTGATAATTTGCCACCACTTCCTAACCGGTTCAAACTGGGACTTGTGTATACTCGACGTCGACCAACTTTGCCCCTTCCTGAGCCTGATCCTGCATCTGAAACTGCTCCGACAACTTCCCCTGAGAGTGAAATGACATCCGGACAGATCCAATCAGTTCTTCCATGTCTCCTGAGCCTGCCCCTCGACGATCTACCCGGGTCCTACATCCTCCTGAGCGGTATGGTGATTACGACACTTCCTTTAATGCTACTTTGTCGTCTATTTCCATTCCTACATGCTTTTCAGAGGTTGTTAAACATGAGTGTTGGCAAAAGGCGATGGATGAGGAACTCCAGGCTCTCCAGGACAATCATACATGGGATGTGGTTCCTTGCCCCTCTACTATTAAAGCTATTGGTTGTAAATGGGTGTTCTTAGTTAAGCTCCGTTCTGATGGGAATCTGGACAGGTATAAGGTGCGTTTAGTTGGCCTTTGGAACCAGCAAGAATATGGGGTGGACTATGAGGAGACATTTGCTCCGGTGGCAAAGATGACTACAGTGCGTACAATTCTTTCTATTGCCGCTTCCCAAGGCTGGCCATTTCACCAAATGGATGTCAAAAATGCTTTTCTTCACGGTGATCTCAAAGAGGATATTTACATGAGTCCTCCTCCGGGTTTATTTTCTTCCCCATCTTCCACTGTGTGTAAGTTAAAGCGGTTTCTCTATGGTTTAAAATAGGCTCCTCGGGCATGGTTTGAAAAATTCAGGTCTACTTTGATTCGCTTCTCCTTTGTTCAAAGCCAATATGACTCATCTTTAATTGTTTTTGTGCAAGACTCCGACTGGTCTTGTTCTCTTACTTGTATATGTGGATGATATTGTCATTACTGGCACTAATTCCACCTTGATTGGCAACCTCAAGCAGAATCTTCAGGCTTCTTTCCATATGAAAGATCTTGGTCCTCTTAAGTATTTTTTGGGTTTTGAGGTGCACACGGATTCTTTCGATATATTCTTGAATCAGCGCAAATATACCCATGATTTGATTGGGCTCATGGGTCTTCAGGATTCGCCTTCGGTGGATACGCCTATGGAGGTCAATGTGAAATATCGAAGTGAGGAGGGTGATCTTCTTGCTGATCCCACTATGTTCCGACAGTTGGTAGGGAGCTTGAACTATTTAACTATTACTCGACCTGATATTTCCTTCGCTGTTCAGCAGGTTAGCCAATTTATGCAAACTCCACGCCATCTTCATTTAGCTACTGTTCGTCGTATTATTCGATATCTTCGAGGGTCACTTGGTCATGGGTTGTTCTTTTCGGCTGGCTCTTCGCTTCATCTTGTTGCTTATAGTGATGCGGATTGGACCGGATGTCCTGATACTCGGCGGTCCGTCACAGGTTGGTGCATGTTTCTTGGTGATTCTTTGATATCATGGAAAAGCAAGAAACAAGCTTGAGTTTCTAAATCCTCTACTGAATTTGAATATCGGGCGATGTCTGCTGCTTGTTCTGAGATTGTTTGGCTTCATAGGCTTTTGGCTGAGCTTGGTTTTCCTCAATCTAATTCTACTCCTCTTCATGCTGATAATACTAGTGCCATTCAAATAGCTGCTAATCCTGTCTATCATGAGCGTACCAAGCATATTGAAGTAGACTGTCATTCTATTCGGGAAGCAGTGGACACTCAGGTTATATCTCTTCCTCATGTTTCTACTAATCTTCAGATCGCTGATGTCTTCACAAAGGCCATGACCCGACAACGCCATCAGTTTCTTGTGGGCAAATTGATGCTTCTTGATTGACCAGCATCAATTTGAGGGGGGATATTAGCTAGCATATATTTGATTATTCAGCACATATATTTAGCCGTAATATCAGCTGTAGATATTCTGTAATTATTATTTTTGCCTTATTTAGTTTTCTAGAATCATGTAATTGCTGATTTTCAGCATTGTACTTATCGTTCTATTTTCTATATAAGATGTGAACCCTCACAAAGAGTGGTATTCAATCCAATTAACAGCCATGAACTCGTGAATCCTGGAAACGATTTGTTTCGGGTGGGCAATCAAAACATCAAAAGAAATTTTGCAAAAGGTAATTAATTTTTTTTTTTTTTTGAGAGGTGAGGTGGGCATTTCACCCCTCTTGACCCTCCCTCCGCCCCGGAGCATAATATATCAATGCTTTATTCACTCGAAAACTCCATCTCCATCTATTTATCTGGATAAGACAATTTAAATTATTTATTTAATTCTTTGTCATTTGTTGTTTTCTCTCACGTACGAACAACGCAGGTCAACTGAAAGGCAGTGAATTATAAATGTCAAAAATGCTTTGCAAAATTCCAATTTCCAGGCCCGCCCAGCAGTTAGATGCACCGCCCCACGTAAGCATATATGCTCTCCCACTAGCTAGGTTTGTATAGATAAATGATAAGTCTATATTATATCATATGCATGTAGGATTCTAATTAATAAACGATCGACTCCCACGCGATGAATCTTTCATAAAACCCAGAATCACGGATGTAATTGAGTTTCGGGTTCATCTGCAGCATGCATCCATATATATATATGGCATGGCATGGCATGGCTATTACCTTAAAAAGTTAAAAAACAAGACGAGAATTATTTAATTGAGAAATAACAGGTAATTAACTAAATATTAACTAAACATGGGTTGGTGTGGAATCTGGCGGAGTTGGAGCTGAGGCCACGCGCCTGCCACGCTCTGACCGGCTGTTCTCTGCGAATTTGAGACTTTGCTGGTGCAAACCCCTCTGCTTCTCCTCCTCGTCCCACTCCGACACATAATAGAATTCCTCGGTGGACTTCACCACGTCTTTGGAAGGTGGAAGGAACATGCTCCCCCACTGTGGGAAGTGAACCAATGCCACAGGAATAGTACAACACACAATCATCACCCCCATCAGAGAGAGACCTGTTGCAGTGGAGAATCCTGAGCTTGTGAAGAACACTAATTGGGTCAACCCGGACCCAAAGTTCCCACCAGCGCCAGTCAAGCCTGATATAATACCCAATGATCGACGAGAAATGAAGGGTATGATGCCAAAAGTTGCTCCACATGCAGCTTGAGCTCCAACAGAGAAGAGGATCATTGCCAAGATGGCGACGTTAAGTGAATTGGCACGCCCAAGCCAGATGCAGAAGACCCCACCCAGTGTTTGGAGGATCCAAAGGTTCCATAGCCTGCCCCTCATCCCAAAATATCGAGCCGCTAAGTCAGAGGTATAACCACCAAAGGGACGAGCAAGAATATTGGCCATGCCAAAGGTGGCAGCAATGATTCCGGCAGTGTGAAGCTGAAGATCAAACCTGTTACAACATATATATATATATATATATATATATATATATATAAATGATATGGAACATACGCACGTCAGTTAGTTCTAAATCTTGAAATTTAATTTGCGATGACACTATATATATATATACACGATCGAGGCCCGAGGAGGAAGTTATATATAGACTGACTAACCTATCGTAGAAATATTCAGCGATCACATTATCTGTGCTCAATTCAACGCCCATGGAGTAGCCATAGAGGAGGACAAAGATCCATGTCCTATAGTTTGTGATAGCATGCCGCAGCACCTGAGCCGTCAAAGCAAATCATTCAGAAATTCCATGATACGTAATCATAAATAATTAATTTTGGGGTTATATATTTATTAAACCTCACCTTATCAAACAGTAGTCCTAGTAAAATAAGAGATTCCACGTACGACTCTTTGAGGAGATTAAAAAAAAAAAAAAATGAGTAGAAGAAAACTGACCTTGGAGAATTCATCTTTGGCAACATCACCTTTCTTTTGTAAGGTGCTGAGGTTTCCATCAGGCAGGTCTTGGCCTAGAGTTAAGACCAAGATTCCCATGATCACATGAAGCGCACCAGGAATAAAGAAGGCTATCCTCCAGGCAGTGAAGGGAGTGGCGCCAGCACGTCGAATCCCGTCATACAGCAAAGGCATGATGAGTTGAGTGGCTCCACCACCCATGTTGCCCCACCCTGCGGCGGTGCCGTTGACAAGCCCAATAATCTTGCTGTTAAACATTGTGCTCATCCAGTATTGGCATGACACAAATGTTGCAAGAGAAAATCCAATCATGAACCGGACAGCTATGTAGCCTCCAGCATTTGACACGAATGACATGCAGAAAACAGTTGGAGCACAAAGCATTATAAGAAATGCGCACCCATATCGTGGCCCTAATAGGTCACAAACTGCACCCATTATAAGCCTAGAGAAGATGCTTCCCGAGACAGAAGCAACTCCAGCATTTCCAATATCTCGTTTGGTTAGGTTGAGGTTGTCACGAATGATAGGAACAAGGGGAGCCGCCGCAAAGGTGGAGACAAAACAGGCAAAGAAGGAAACCCAAGAAAGGTGGAAGGTTCTCATGTGAGGATTGGCCAAGGAAAATATCTTGAAAACCTTTGCCTTGTGCTCCGAATCAACAGGTAAAGTAAATTTTGCAGAGGTATCGGTCGGTACTATTGGTGAAGCAACAGAAAAGGCGAAGGATTGTTCTCTCCCTGTCACTCCATGCATGGACATTCCTGGGGATTGATCAACTTCAGCCATTGAAGATAATATTCAAGGTATATTTGGAGAAGCTAGCAGTAGAGCTGGTGTTGTTATAAGTATGTAGTGGAGGATGGTATTTATACTGGGATAGCCGTTGACACCGTACAAGGTGTAAGAGCCTATGGGATTCCCAACAGTCGATCAATGTTAATAAACGTCGGCAGAATCCTTTTCGCCGCATCTTGGCTAGCTATCAACAGGAAAAGCCTCATCGTATATCCCAAGGGATCAAATAACCTTTTACATATATGGCCCTGTAGTAATTGCGCGCTTCATTACCAAACTATCCTAACATAATCCAAATTAATTAACTCAAAAATCATAGAGAATAACGCTAATTCATTCTAGTAGATGTAAAATACAATATGTTCTATATATATATATATATATATATATATATATATATATATATATATATATATATTTCATAATACTATCAGATATATATATATAAGCCGTTTCCTTGATTAATAGGAGCTATTTCACATGGTAAAATTAAGTGCGAGTTGACCTCATTGAAAGTTTACGTACAATATCTTGCATGATAGCTATATATATTTATTGTGTTTTTATCTTGTTTTCGTATGGTTAATTCGCGTTACATCAACTTCTGACAAAATAAGTAATAAGTTATGCTTTAAATTGAATCGATATCGACTAACATATATTAATGTATCATGATTAATTGGCCAAACTGCATAATTGGATGATGTTAATTCCAGGTACACCACATAATGGCCCATAATCTCCTATTATTATTTATCAGGTCAAACGATACGTCTTTCCCTTTAGACATATATATATATTAATTGCACTTATTTTTCTTCTCATTGTTGCTAGCTTCCCGGGATATGGATGGAGACATAAACTATATAATTAAAGCTCATCTTACCCCTTCACGAGCCCATAGAGCTCTTTTGTGTTTTATTTTCGGTTCCGTGGTTGGGACAGAACTGAAGTTTAGACCTTTTTAAATTCTTTGAAAACCTTGACATCGTGAAAGAGTATGTAATACTGCCCTGCCATTCACATTCACTTATGATATTAATTAATTTCATATCTATTGAGGTGTCTTAGGATTTTAAGTGGTTTTTCATATTAATTATTTCAAAATAAATAAATAAATAAATCACTTAAAATACATAAAGTTAGATGATTTAAAATGATTGTGAAGAGTAATCTTTATTCTATTGTGAAATTAGAATTTTTCCTTCAAATCTTAAGTAACACCTTTTTTCTTACTTCTATATATAAGCAAAAACAAAAAAGGTTCTATAACAATTTGCTTGACTATACATATCTTTGGGCCAAAAAAGTTTAGTTTGGCCCAGCTGGCCAGGTAAGAAGCACTCCAAAAAATCAAGTAAAATAAAAAAAAGAAATTGTGGTTCCAGACGGCCTAGAAAAATAGAAAGTGATCCCATACAAATTTGGTTTAAATTTACACTAGAGCCAAATTGGCTACGGTACGAAAGAAACTTGAGTAATTTGGTCTAAAACAAATGTAGTCCTAACGTTTTTTTTTTCCTCACCACACGAACCCTCCGGCCCCGCTACACTCTCTTTGGATGAATCAATGAATTTTATAAAAGCTCAACAAACGACACTCGCCAGTAAACACTAGCCCAAAAACACCTCAACAAAGGACAATTTTTCAGAACAACCTATACAACCATCGCTACAAAACAAAACAGCAAACCTTATAACAACAACTTTTGTAAATTCCAACTAATTACAAGCTCTATACAATTGTCATGGTTCTTAAATGATCTCTTAGCAATGATCCGAGTACAAACTTCCCACGTTATCTGTTTAACAATAGCCTCCTCAAATCTCAAGTTGTTGTTGTGCACAGTGCACCAAAGCATTCCTTTGCTGCCAAAGATGATAAATGCATGCACTTAAGCAAAGTTTGCCAAGGCTAGCCTGTAAGCCCTTCCCTCAGAGCTTAGCAACACACCAGGTCACAAACTTATCCCAATCAGATGGAACTTCAGTGAAGAGACACATAGACATCAGAGTCCGCCATATCCGCAAACTGAAACCACACTGAAAGAAAAGGTGCTCCTGACTCTCATGACAAGCATGGCAAAACAAATAGGGCACATTTCCAGAATACCCCCAACTACTCAAACTGTATTTAGTCACTATGGCCTCTCTAAACAACAACCAAAAAAAGGATTAATGCCGAGGGATGGCTAGAGAGTGCTAAACTAGCTTCCACCACATAACAACTGGAAGTTTAACTCTCAATTGCTCCCAGGTTGCTGCTCAAGAATAAAATCATTGGAAGAATGCCAACAAGCAAATAAGCACCTACAAGAGGAATCTCAGACAACCTACATTAAATCTCCACAATTGAATTGGACCAAACAAAGGGCCAGAACCAATCCCCACCCTTAATGATAGTAGACAACTTAGCATCAAAGGGAATACCAGAGTCATGCACTGCACGAGAGCCATAACAATCCAACAGACAACTGGCGGGGTGCCACTTATCATGCCAAAAGACTTCTACTTTATACAAGTGTGTGTGAATAATGTGCAACAAAATATTAAATGTGGAAATTAAAGGAGACAAATATTTTGTTGATAAAGTGGAAACTCAATTAAGAGAAAAACCACTCCGGGGCAGCCAAACCCAGGATATCCACTATTCAGAAGACGAAGCTAGTTATAAAGTAGTAGCACTCACATACCCCTGATGCAGTGGTCGTACCTTGAACTCTAACGTGTAACTCAACACGAACGCCTCCCAACCAGGTCTCCTACTTGAAGGGGACTTCAATGGAATCCTTTACCTTAGGGCCAACCCCTAAGATAGACTTCACAGCTGATCAAATCACACACTGGCAAAAGCTAGAGAGCTAGCAGATCTTCAATATCTCCCTAAACACCCTCTCTAAGCTGTAAGGAATTCACCACCGAATTCTATGTCGAATGCATGCCTAGAACCCCTTATTTATAGGCTTTAGAAGCCATAATTCAAGTAAAAAATGGAGTCTCTAGCACGCGCGTCCGGACGGTAGCCTTGGCCGTCTGGACGGGCTACTGTTTCCGTGTCTGAAAAACAATTCTGGAAAATTCTGCAGGGCCGTCCGGTCGCTTGATGTTTCCATCCGTAAGGGGACCTTCTGGACTATTCTAATGGCCGTCAAGACCATCAATTTATAGTATTTTTTGTTAGCTTTCCAACGACGCCAATTTCGTCCCAATCCAATATTTGAGTAAAAAGCTATGACCAAAATACCGGAGGGTGTCCAGACGGCTTGACCGATCGTCCGGACAGTCAACTGCAACCACCTTTCCAAAGTAGCACTGAAAGCTTCCATAACAAGGCTGCATCCGGACGGTGTTGCCCTAGCGTCTGGATGGTTGCACTTCGGCTACACGTAATTACCATAATAAGGCTTTGAGCGTCCGGACCCTGAAGGCTGATGTTCGGACGGTTGAACTGGTGCACGCAATTTCCATATATGATGCTTGATTGTCCGTACCATGAAGACTGACGTCTGGATAGTTGAACTTTGTATGCACAATTTGCCTTATGGAGGACATCATCTAGACGGGATCGCACATCGTCCGGATGGTTACAGCCGTCTTCCTATAACTGTGTCTTGAGGCAGAAATCCTAATGCTTGTCAAACACTGAATGGCGTCTGGACGGTATAGCCACGTCGTCCTGACAGTTTCACTGGAACACTGGAATCTTCTCGAACTATGAAGAGTGTTCGGACGATTTGCCATTACGCCCGGACGGATGCAACCTTGAACTGTTCGAAGCTTCTAGACACTGATGGGCGTCCGGACGGATGCAAGGGAACTAAACTGACTGATTTGAATTCTGCACCGAGCCTTCTTGAAGCTCATAACTGAAGTGTAGACTCTGAATAAAGCAGCATCCCTGTGAAAGTAGCAACATTACATAGAAGTGATTTTGTCCAACAGAATATAGCCAATATAAAAACTAACAAACTCCCCCTTTGGCCATTCTGGGACAAAAATCAATTGACTGGTTAAAAATACAATCCTGGCCCAAATAAAAAATTACTCCTCCTTTTTTGTCACAAAAGGACAAAGGGTAACACAGAGTAAGAAGAAAAACCAAAAATTACTCCCCTTAAGTGTCTTAGAAGGACAAGGGTAAACAGAGTAATAATATCCACAGACAAAAACATTCTAAAGTCTAAAACAGTAGGAAAATAGAGAAGAGTCTGTAAGTGGCCCAAAAGAGAGGAACAAAAAAAATCCTCCAAGTACCAAATTTTGCTGATCCACTGAAATCAAGTAACGGACAGAATTCCGTATAAAAAGCTGGATTTGTACTACTTCGACTTCTAGCTCAAGAAGCCAGGAACCATGGACTGAAAAATCTTCAATCTCTTGATTTTACAAAGCCTGAAACTGATTATCTGCAAATTGACATCCTCTAAGCAACTGGTCTGCTAGATAAATGAGGAGATTCACCACTGAACCTCTAATTGATACAGATCTGAGGGAATGCTATGGAAGACTCTGCATGAGCTAGGAAAAAAGCTCATCTTAAATCCTGAGACCTTTGGAATTTTGAACATCCGACTTCAACAATAGTCAGTTTTCCAAAGGAGCCATCTGCCAAACATTGTGCTGGGAGCCGTTGGATCAGAGTATGTAAGTGTTACTACTTTGTTACTAGTTTTGTTTTCTAAATAGTGGATATCCTGGGTTTGGTTGCCCTAGAGTGGTTTTTCTCTTAATTGGGTTTCCACTTCATTAACAAAATATCTGTCTTCTTTAAATTCTGCATTTATATATTTTGTTACAAATTGATCACACACA
Organism: Alnus glutinosa; assembly: GCF_958979055.1. Classification (NCBI taxonomy): domain Eukaryota; kingdom Viridiplantae; phylum Streptophyta; class Magnoliopsida; order Fagales; family Betulaceae; genus Alnus; species Alnus glutinosa. The sequence goes on along the minus strand of NC_084894.1, from coordinate 14,321,964 downwards.
CACGGTAAATTAGGAGTCTTTTATTTTTCAATTGGTATCAGAGTAGGTACACTTGTGTTTGGATTAATTTCTTGAGTGTGATCCATAGTTTTGTTGACTCATTTTATCATGAATTCTTCTCGGCTATCTGAAGAGAATTCTGATAATGAGCTATTTGAAAATTTTCTTAAATTGAGTAAAAATTCTAAAAATTTCAATAAAGAGATCAAAAAGGTTAAACAAGAAAAAGAGTATTTAATCATTTAATTGTCTAAATCACATGCTTTGATTGACTCTTTGAAATTTGAGAATACCATGCTGTCTAACACTATTGAACACTATTGATACACTTGAGAATAAATTAAAAGAATCTGAAGATCTCTTAAAAAAATTCTCTAGTGATAATATTTAAAAAGCATGCTTTGTATTCATACAAATATTTCTAACGAGCCTGACTTAATTATTGATGATTTGAGTGCTTTTACTTCACATACTTCTGATTCTGAATTACATTCTATTGTTATTAAGCCTGTGATATTAGATACAACTTGTTTAGATAATTCTGAAAATTCTTGCTTAATTGACTATGTGAAGCCTAAGTCCAAGGAATCAGGAACAAGGTAAGTTTGTTCCTATTTGTCATTATTGTGGAAAGATTGGTCATATTAGACCAAATTCTTATTTGCTGTGTTGTGACAAAACTAATATTCCAAGATCACCAGAGAAATAGAAAAATAGTAGAATAGCAAATAACCACAACACAAACTCAAGAGACACCAAGATTTAAGTGGTTCGGCCTAACAAGCCAACATCGACTGGTGGAGACGATCCAGGAGAAATCCAGTATCAAAAAAATAGAGTACAAAGTGCAATACAAAGAGAGTCACTCAAACCCAAAAGCCCTAATACACCCAAATCTCACTCTCACACAAAAGAGAATTAATACACAAAAGAGAAAATCTTCTCTAATTCTCTAAGGCGTAAATGCTACAAATTGTGAGAAGATACAAGTGAGAATACAAGGCAAAGTGACTTATCTCTCTCTCCCAAGGAGCTGCTGAAAACTGTACTGCATTGGATGCTCTTCCTCTTTTCTGAAGAATACCCCTCTTTCGCTCAACACGCACTGTCCGAATGAAGCTCTCGGTTCTTAGCAAAAATTGGCCTTTTTTATTTTCTTCTCAAAGCTTCTAGAGGAAGCTTTCTAAAAATTCATACACGTGTGTGGTCATACAAGAAAGCCAAGTTAAAGAAAAAAGGGGCCCATAGTAAAAGACTTGTGAAATACAAGTCACATGCACTACATGTTGAAATTCCACAGACCTTGGAATAAGTAGGTTGCACCTAAAAAGGAAAATATTGCGAAACCTTCATCTGATAAATATGTCCCGCCTCATAAGAGACATTTACCTCAAGAAGGTAAGATTTTTTTTTTTTTTTTTTTTTATTTTTTTTTTTATTTTTGTGTGTGTGTGTGTGTGTGTGTGTGTGTGTAAGAATGCTAACCTTAAAATTGTAAAGCCTGTCAAGAATCATTTCAGCAAACGAAGTTAGCCTACCGGCCATCATTGTGGTGTCACAGGACACATTAGACCACACTGTCATCAGATCTGGCATTAGAAGCCTTGGATCAAGAAGCAAGAGCCAAAGACAGATAAGTATAGCTCTAAACGTTCCAAGTCTCATCATGCTTCTCAGTAAAAGCGGCAATACCCTTAAAGGGGTTCTCCCTCATGCCATCACAGTGGCAAGAATGGTCACACCAAGGCCAAATACTTCAGAGTGAGGCCTCACAAGTCCAAAGAAATTCAGATCTATGAAAGGCTTGTCTACATGATGAAGAATGTCCTAGCCAGTTTGGACAAATTGGACATGGCTTACAACCCTACCTCTCAGGTAAAGAAGGTATGGGTAAGAAAGGATGAGACCATTAACCCCTTGAGGGGAAGTGAACTCACCTAGTAGAGGTGTAGTCTCACCATGCCTAGAGTTTTGGTTCCTAAATCCTAGTGCATGTCAGGTACGTTTACGTTGCATTATTTATCATGTCACATCTTTCATGCCTTGCATTCTCGTTGAGGAACCATATATGTTTTATCCCCATGTTTTCTTTTGTTATCTTGAGAAACTTCTGCAGATATTTATGGGGATGACAGAAAAAGCACGTTGGGTGGCTGCATTTCTGTCTTGGTAATTCCAAATCTCTCTCCCTGAGGTCAGGTTTGCTCTTACCTTACATGCTAGGACTAGATATTATTTATTTTCTCCATAAACATGTTTTTGTTATTTTTCTATCTTATTTTTTTAACATATTAAAAAAAAAAAAAAAAAAAAAATTGGGGGAGAAGATGTAGAATTTTTTCTTTCTTTCTTTTTTTTTTTTTTTTTTTTTTTTTTTTTTTTTTTATTTTTTAATTTTATTTCTTTTGATAACTTTTCAGATATTGCATGTATTTTTGCCTGATATTTCAGTTCATTGTGCAGTGATTAATATGCTTATATATGATTGAGAGCTTGTACCTTATATCTGCTAAGTTTTCCTGTTGCATCTTAATACTAGATAGTTGCTTTTCTCATGCGATGAAAAATTGTACACTATCCAAAGCTCTCCTAAGGTACATTTTTTTTTTTTTTTTACTCTGATTTTTAACTTTTGAAAATTCTGATGAGAGAGATTTTTTTTGTTAAGATGGTCAAATTGACCAACTCGCTAGTTGAACTTAGAACTCATAAATTCTAGCATTCTTTCTAAGTTGTAGCACCAAGTGATTAAAAGCATTTAAATTTCAGTAAATATAGATAAATAAAAAAGATCCATTGCTTATTGTGCTGTAAAACCTGTTCTTGCACTTGTACCTATAGAAAGAGTTAGTGACATAATCATTGCGAAAATAGACGGTCATTAACGAACTAAGTAAAAGAAAAGTGCTGCATCTTAGGGGGAGTGTATCAGATGAGGGTGGCTAGGCCCTAGTACGATAAGGTTTGACTTTTGACTAATTTACCATGAATTTCTTCTTTCCCTAAGAAAATTCAGTTGTTTTTAAACCTTATGAGTGAACATCTTGCCTTATTGAGAAAGTTTTCACACGCACACACACACGCATAGGATGAGTTGAGTACACTGTTTAAAGTTTTTGTCTACAGGGAAACTTATGCTCTTTAAATACTTGACTCTCAATTATATGTTTGCATATTTTTGATTTGCTATCTAGCTGATTTCTTAGTTTTAGATACATGTGTGTGCTACTTTACTTGTGAAAGACTAACTTATTTTCTTTCTCATACTTTTCAGCAAGTTGTTCTCTTTGGTTCTTTTTACAGTTTACTTCTTTCCTGTGTTTGGACTCTAGTACTGTAATTCTGTGGTTTTAATACTCTGTTTACCCTTTATCCTTTTGAGACAAAAAGGGGGAGTATTTTTTTTTTGTGTTAGAATTTTGGCCTCATTCTGTGTTTGGACAAAATCACTTATATGTAAGGATGCTGCAAATAGGGATTCCACTGTTCAGAGTGAAGTCAGAAGAATTTCAAAGTTCCCTGTCAGCCGTCCGGACGATGTGTCATCCCGTCCGGACGTCCATCTGTCTACTGCTCCATCCGTCCGGATGATGTGTCATCCCGTCCGGACGCCAGACAGTCCAGCATCATCCGTCCGGACGACGTGCTTCTTCCGTCCGGACACTTCACTGTATCGAGAAGCTTCTGTGCCAGCTTGCTCCGTCCGGACGTTTCAGCAACACGTCCGGACGCCTATCAGTTCTCGAACGGTTCACTGATTCTTTCCAAGTTCCAAGAAAGGGAAGATCAATCAACCGTCCGGACGATGTGGTATACCGTCCGGACGCGTATCTCCATAAGGCAAGAATCGCAGTTCAAAATAAACCGTCCGGACATCTGACAGCTGTGGTCCGGACGCTGATGCATCGTATATGGTAACTGACGATTCGACTTCAACCGTCCGGACGTCTCCCCCTTATGGTCCGGACGCACATGCATTAGATATGGAAATTGCATGCTGAAGTTTAGCCGTCCGGACGCTCAAGCCCCTTGGTCCGGACGCGCGAGCCTGTTATGGAAATTACTTGCAGCGGACGTGCGTCCGTTCGGACGATTGAGCCATCCCGTCCGGACGATGTTCTTATACAAGAAAGATTTCTCCGCGAAAATTTCAGAAAATCCTGTCGCACAGTTGTTCGTCCGGACGGCTTACAGGCTTATTTTACCTGACGCTCATTCTGACCCCCAGACTATAAATAGGGGTCCTTGGGCACTTAGAGCTGTAAGAATTCGGTGTGAATTCCATTAGAGCTTAGAGACGTGTTATTTCCTCTAGAGCCGTTTTTCAAGTGTGCTGTGTTATAAATCGAAGTCTATCTTATAGGTCGGCTCTAAGGTAATGAGTTCCATTGAAGATCCCTTCAGGTAGGTGAACCTGGTTGGGAAGCGTTCGTGTTGGGTTACACGTCAGAGATCAAGGTACGACCACTGCATCGGTACATGTGAGTGTTACTATCTTGTATCTAGCTTTGTCTTCTGAATAGTGGAATTCCTGGGTTTGGTTGCCCCGGAGTGGTTTTTCTCTTAACTGAGTTTCCACTTCGTCAACAAAAATCTGTGTGTCATTTACTTTCCGCTGTGCCTTAATTTTTGTTGACACTTATGCACACACTTTACTTTTAGAAGTCATTTCAATTTTTCATTTTGGATTGTATTTTTAACCGGTCAAGTGATTTTTGTCCCAAAATGGAAAAATGGCGATTTTGTTAGTTTTATTGGCTACATTTTGTTGACAAAATCACTTCCATGTAAGTGTGCTGCTGAAACAGGGACGCCGTAATTATTCAGAGTCTTCATAATATTCAGATATTATTTCTCCAATATGTAAAGGGCCTTATCAATGTCATAAGCATTAAGAAGGCAATTTTTAGTTCCTAAGAAGATTTTGTACACGTCTCAGTATTTTTGTCATAACTTTCTATTCAAGTATCAGATTGAGATGAAATTGGTGTCATTGGAAAGCTAGTAAAAAATACTACAACTTGACCATCTGAACAGCATAGGGAAACGTTCAGACAAACCATCAGACTCATCTGGACGCCCATCAGTTCGAGAAAATTCTGAACAACTCAGTAGACACGTCGGTGAAGACAACATCCAACTGTCCGGCTAGGCAACACCATCCAGATGCTCTTCAGTGTTCGAGAAGATTCTAAACAGCTCAGGAAATGCTTGGTGAAGATAGCTTGCAACCTTCTAGACGCTAGGGCAACTCCGTTCGAACTCTGAGACTGAACGTTACGCGTGAAGCGCTTTATGAAAGTCGGTTGCTGCTTGCTGTCCGGACGCCGCCTAAAGAACTCCAAATCAGTGTTGAAATAGATTTTCTAAAACCTATAAGTAGAGGTCTCTAGGCATGTATTATTTACAGAATTCAGTATTGAATTCCTTTATACTTAGAGAGGGTGTTTAGGCAGATATTGTGATATTAGCTAGCTCTCTCAGAGTCGTTTTGTGATTTGATCAGTTTTGAAGTCTAGCTTAGAGAGCAGCCCTAAGCTAAAGGATTTCATTAAAGACCACTTCAGGTAGGAAACTTGGTTGGGAAGCGTTCATGTATAGGTACGTGTTAGAGCACAAGGTGCGATCGTTGCATTGGGGCATATGAGTGTTACTGCTTTGTTACTAGCTTTGTTTTCTAAATAGTGGATATCCTGGGTTTAGCTGCCCCGGAGTAGTTTTTCTTTTAATTGGGTTTCCACTTCGTTAACAAAATTTATGTTTTCTTTAAATTTCGCATTTAGATATATTGTTACAAAATTGATCATACACACAGAGTAAATTAGGAGTCATTTATTTTTCACAAGCCACCCAAAGAGATCCAGCCTTAGTGAAAGGGGTTCGAATATGCTACAAAATAGAAGCATTATTCCATACTTCCAGATTTTTGATACCTAACCCATTTCTCTTTTTGGATTACAGAACTTATCCCAGGAAACTTTAGCATGCACCTTAGTGTCTTTTCCACCCCACAAGAAACAGTTTAATTTCGGTTGAAGAAGAAAAATAACTCTTTTAGGCAGAATAAAAACTTTAGCCTAATAGACCTGTATACTAAGCAAAACAGAGGAGACTTGTTGGAGCCTTCCTGCAAATGACAAGTTCCTAGTTAACCAGGAATCAATACGGCCAACAATTTTGGAGACCAAAACATCACAATCAGCTACTGTCAGCCACTTAGAAAGAAAGGGAACTCTAAGATACTGGATAGGCAACTTCCCTTCATGCATGTGCAGAAAATTCATAATATCATTTTTAACCCCCGAGGGAACTCCACCAAAGAACAAAGAGCTCTTGGCCAGATTTGCCTTCAAACCAGCCAGCTCTTCGAACTCATCAAGTACATCTTCGATAACTTTAATGGAATCACAAAAAGCTGTAGAAAAAATAAGGAGGTCATCCGCAAAACACAAGTGTGTAAGATTTAGGGAACTACACTTCGGATGAAAAGCAAAAAAAGAATTATGACAAGCAGCCTCCTCCAACAGTCAGGATAAGCCCTCCATAGCAATCGTAAAAAGATAGGGAGAGAGCGGGTCTCCTTGTCTAAGCCCTTTTCTACCTTTAAAGTACCCCTCCAATGTTCCATTGAGAGCAAGAGTGAAACTAGGAGTAGTTATACACTCTTTAACCCAATGAACATAGATAGGAGGAGCACCAACGCAACACAAGCAGTGTAGAACATAGTCCCAATTAAGGGAATCATAAGCCTTCATTAAGTTTGATAAGCTCAAGTCACTGAATTAAGTTTTCAAGTTATTTGTGAGATAAGGGTTGGTTTTTGTAATGTGCCAAAAAAAAGTTAATTGGTATTTGATTCCACGATGTGTCACCCCATTCTCATATAAATGAGATGGAAACATATGGGGACATTGAACCCTCAACAGAGAGTACACATGCAACGGAAGACTTCACTAAAAGGAATCAAGATAACCACTGAAAAATAAATGAATTCTAATTTACCATGTGTGTGCATAATGTGTAACAAAATATTGTAAATGCAGAATTTAAAGAACACAAATATTTTGTTAATGAAGTGAAAACTAAATTAAGAGAAAAAATATTCTGTGGCAACCAAATCCAGGAAATCTACTATCAGAAGACAAATCTAGTACAAAGACAATAACACTCACATACCTGATGCAGCGATGGTATCTTGCACTCTGACATGTAATCCAATGTGAATGCTTGATAAGCGCCGAATGTTGCATATTCAAGCCCCTTAACTTGCATATGTTAATTCCTTAGCATTGTTATTTGTTTGATTTTGTGTTGTTTTATTGTTTTCAGGTTTTAAATAAAGATGCAACTAATTCCATTGATTTTGGGCTTAAAGCACACTTTGAGAAGACCTAGAAGATATGTTTAAGCTTAACCAATCATAATAGAAGACCTATATGATGTGGTTAAGTTTAATCAAATCAAGTGAATGATTAAATTAGAATTTCTCCAATAAGAGTCAAAATCAGATTGGATTCAAATTTGGATTCTGCACATGTCTCAGTGTTTTGATCGTAAATTTCTGGTCAAATCTCTATTGTAATGAAATTTTATGGCGTCGGAAATCTAATAAAACATGAAACAAATATGTTAGAAATATTTTTTACTTGGACGAAGGGAGTAAGTTCTGATTTTTCTTGAATTTCTAGGGCTCTAGGCCTCTTCTAACCTATATAAATAGGCCTCTAAACATTGAAGAAAGACACATTGCTACCTAAAGCATATTCAAAGAAAAACCTCTTGAAGGCTTGAAGAGTTGAAGAGAAGTAATCATGGCAGGAGGCCATTGCAAAAGCGTCATGAGCGGGTAAAAACCTTTGTAGGGTATTGATGTAGCCCTATCCAAGCACAATGGTTTGATTGTATTTTAATTTAGAGAATTGTATTTTATGCATGTTGGTTGTATAATTATGAGAATTGCTACAATTTGATATTGTTCTTCATCTTTTAATGCAATTGTTCTTCACTTCATAGTCAATATTGGTAGAATTCTTCTCTTATCTTAGAAAGTTTTTTTTACCTTTATTGAACTCAAATCATTCTTACTTTATGTGATTATGAGAATGACGATTATACAACGGGTTTAATTGACATATGATCAAGAGGATTAGATAGGCCATGCCTAGGGAAGACGGATCGTACTACACCCTAGTTTAGTGTAATTTAGGTAGATGATCCATGCCAACCGAAGATGGGTTATACTATTCCATTGATTATATATCCTATTAAAGACGTAGCTAATCCATACCTAGGGAAGACGGGTTGTACCGCATCTTAGTGGTTAGGTGGATGGCCCGTGCCAATCGAAAATAGATTATACTTATTCTTTAATATGGTAACTTCTTGTTTATTTATAGCATGCATATAATGAATTTCTCTAATTAAATATGATTAACCATTGATGTGCTGATAGTGGTGAAGTCAATACTCTACTCTTTGTCTCTCTTATATTTCAATTCTCTTTTATGTTTATTTTATGCATTTTAGTTAATCACAAAATCAACAATCTTTTCTTTAGTTATTTTTAATCTTCATAAACTTGATAACAAAACCCCTGCAGTCCTTAAGGTTCGACACTCTCTCTATAGTCTTATCCTACAAGGATTCGTCCTATTGCGAGTGGTTATTTATTATTAGTATATTTTTGTAAACAAAAGACCACATCAATGCCTCCCAACCAAGTCTCCTACTTGAAGGTCTTCTATGGATTCCTTTACCTTAGGGCTCCTCCCTAAGATAGACTTCAATTATGAGCACATCAACAGCACAACCGCAAGGGCTTGAGAGCTAGTGGATCTTCACAATTTCTC